>NW_017670547.1:24909-320178 GCF_001879085.1 Nicotiana attenuata
AGGCCTAAACCCCGGCGAAGTAGTGACGAGGCTAGACAGGACTACTAATCAACCTGTGACAGATATATATATACAAACACTACAAAATACAGCGGAAGTATAATTAGACTGGAGGGACATGCTTTTGGGATAACAGATAAAATAGAACGGTAGGAATAAATAAGGAAAACTACAACTAATCTTTTCTAACACAGAATACGTGGTCGGCGTGCCACACGATCCCATTTCATGATATATAAGTGGTCGGCGTGCCACACGATCCCATTTCATAATATATAAGTGGTCGGCGTGCCACACGATCCCATTTCATAATATATAATGTGGTCGGCGTGCCACACTATACCATTTCATAATATATAAGTGGTCGGCGTGCCACACGATACCATTTCGTAATATATAAGTGGTCGGCGTGCCACACGAACCCTTCTCATAATATATACATGGTTTCCCGACAAGGGAACAAGTATCAATTCAAATATCCCGGCAAGGGAGAATACAAGTAAACAGCTAGTTCCCGGCAAGGGAGCAACGATAATAACTTACACGTCCCGACAAGGGAATAATTACATCTCTTTCTCTTTCGTTCATTTCTTACTTCCTAACCAAGTCATAATTCGAGCCAACGCTCCAAGGAGTTTACAAGTCATATTTCCTCTTCATACTGTTCACATTATATAGCAACCATCAATTAAACAAGGAAGAGTCACTACAGAATCCCAAATAAGCACAAATAAGGACTCACGGTCATGCTAGACACCGGTGTATAGATACTCGTCACCATGCCTATACACCGTACTCCACATTTAGCAATTAGCAAATAATACTCTAATCCTATTCCCTCAAGCCAAAGTTAGATCAAACACTTACCTCGAATGCTCCAAACTCAACTCAAGCCTCTAGTATAGCTTTACCCCTCGAATTCGGCTCCAACTCAGGCAAATCTATGAAATAATGACTTTACAATATTAATAATAGCTAAATAAACTAAACCCAATGCCTAAATATGAATTTCTAAGCTTTCTCCCCAAAATTCCAAAAATCGACCCCGGGCTCGCTTGGTCAAAACACGAGGTTCGAACCAATTCCATGTTACCCATTCCCCCACGAGCCCGGATATACAATTTGTTTTCAAATTTGACCCCAAAACGAGGTCTAAATCAAAGAAAATCGAAAAGCCCTAACTCTACCATTTTCCCCCAATTTCAACCCTAGATTACATGATTTAGGTTTAGAAACTCATTAATTAATGAAGGAAGATGAAGGAAATGAGTGGGAATTTACTTACCCAAGAAGCTTTGGTGAAGAAGTGCTCAAAAATTCGCTCAAGAGCTGTGGAGAAGAAGAACTCGTGTGAAATATGGACTAAATCCCGTCACTGTTCTGTTTTGTGGTATTTAAAATCACTAGGCAAAAATGCCCTTCGCGTTCGCGGGAAGGGGGCCGCGTTCACGAAGGGTAAATGGGTCAAGGCATCGCGAACGCGAGATGTTAGTCGCGAACGCGTAGAAGAATGGGCTGGGGTCCGGGATTTGGTTATACGCGAACGCGATAGGGTACTCGCGAACTCGGTGAAGGGGGAGGCTGAACTATGCGAACGCGGGGACTACTACGCGAACGCGAAGAAGGGGAGCCCACAGGTACGCGAACGCGAGCTGAAGGCCGCCAACGCGAAGAAGCAAAATACTGTGCAAAAATTGCAGAAAATCTGCTATCATCCTAAGTCCAAAACCACCCCGAACACCTCCGAAAACACTCCCGAGCCCTCGGGGCTCCTAACCAAACACACACACTAACTCAACAAAACCCTACGAACTTAACCGTGCGATCAAATCGCCAACATATCATCAAGAACGAGGAATCAAACCTCAAAATCATCACTTTTTCTTCAAACTTCTTAAACTTTCATTTTTAGATATTTAGGTCCGAAACACGTCAAACGACGTCCGATTTCGACCAAATTTCACAGGAAGCGCTTTAACCACATATAAGA
Organism: Nicotiana attenuata; assembly: GCF_001879085.1. Taxonomy (NCBI): domain Eukaryota; kingdom Viridiplantae; phylum Streptophyta; class Magnoliopsida; order Solanales; family Solanaceae; genus Nicotiana; species Nicotiana attenuata. The sequence goes on from NW_017670547.1 coordinate 26,900, forward strand.
CCTGTACCGGGCACCGGAACCAAAATACGGGCCCGATACCAATGCTTTCTAATCCATTTTCATCTCAAATTTCCATATAAATTTCAGAAAAACAATTTCTTTTAAAAAATTCATTTCTCGTCTCGGGACCTCGAATTTCGATTCCGGGTATACGTCCGAGTCCCATATTTTTCTACGGACCCTCCGGGACCATCAAATCACGGGTCCGGGTCTGTTTACCCAAAATGTTGACCAAAGTTAACTTTAATCATATTAATATCAAAATTTATCAATTTTTACACAGAATTCATAATTAAGCTTTCCGGCTACGCGCCCCAACTGCGCACGCAAATCGAGGCAAGTAAAAATAAGGTTTTCAATGCCTCGGAAGCATGGAATGAAAGAGAAAACAAGTGATGACCCTTTGGGTCGTCACAACTAGTTTTACCGCAAATATGCCTTTGCCAAATTTAAGGGGTAATAATATCGGAAGAGCGCAACAACTCATCAAGCGTTGCTATGGTATTTGTTTGGCACGGGTGGAATATGATGTTGAAGATGCAATTACAAAAATGAAACAAATTACCACGTATTTTCACGTTCATAATGATTACAATAATTGCTCAGAAATTACAACGGCATTGAAGGAAAGAAGTAAATGAAAGCGTTAAAGAAAAAGAAACAAAAGACAAGTTAGTTTCGAATAAAGGTATTAAACAAAGCAATAAAGAAAACAATAAAGTCACATATAACATGAAGTGGTAAAAGCCTAAAGAATCCCCAGCAGATTCGCCATGCTGTCGATGCTCCCTTTTTCTAAAGCGAAATCGGGTTTACGACATTTGGGAAGACAACTCTATTTCCGTTTGGGAATTGGGTTTTTGGATTTGAAGAGTCGCCACCTAATGATTAAGTGCATTAGGACACTAAGGGTTTTTGAGTTTGAAAACCAGAGTTCGGGTAGTGGCTAAAAATTATCTCGAGGGGAAGGTGTTAGGCACCCCTCAAGATCCACTAGTGTGGTTCCTGGCCATGCTATGTTGTGACTTTACAAATAATCAATCAAGGCTCAAATAAGGACTTGCAGTTAAATTGAAACTTGTGAAAGTAAGTAGAAAGAGAGCAGAGATTTGAAAGGTCTAAACAATTCTAAAGAGAGTAAACAAAGACAAACAAAGGAAAAGGGATCCTAGGTTTATGGTTAATATGGATCACTTCAATGCAATACCCAGCAATCACTCCTCAAAGAGGGGTCGCACGTGATATTAGCGCATCGGTCATCATCTCCATATTCTACCCTTCCCACCCCGTAAAGGTTATTTAAACGTGTGGATTGGTCACGAATGCTTATTGCGTGCAATTACCCGTCCCGTCCTATAAGTCCTAGAGGGTATTTAGGACCACTATTCCAACGGCCCAAAACCTTTTCAATCACGACCGTTGATCATGGAGATCAACGGCCACAAACAGTCCCTTCCTTTTTTAGTCCCAAACGACCCCCCAAACCCTTTCATTTCCCACCATCCGCATCCCTGAAATCCCTCTCCTCTCTCAAACGCTCTCAAGCCTAACCCTAATCAGACCTCACCGTCACTCGTCTATGGCTATCTATGGTGGTTTTTCACCACCCCCCAGGCCTCTAGTAGCCTCTCTCACGTTGGTACTGCCATCTCCAGGGTCCTCAAAGGACCAGGGTTAGTTGGCTTGCATCTATGGCTCCTTTCTCGCCTGTTTCAGGCTGTTCCAGTGTGATTCCGAGTAAGATCGTCCTACATCGACTATGATCTATGGGTTTCTAAGCATGTTTCTTCACCTCTGTGTTGTTCTCCTCGAAACCCTAATTTTTTCTTCTAAACCTCTTAGATCTGTACATATCTGAGATGATTTGGACTTATTTCATATGAGTTTTACAATAACCTTGTGATTCTTTACAAGAATTGTATGATTCTCGAGTGATTTTTCATCTTTCTCTAAACTAGGGTTTCCTAAAATTTCTTTTTCCAAAACATTTGGTAATTTTTTGAGTGTTTGATCTTCTGTTTCTTATATGTTTTGACTGATTTCGTAAGTTTGCTACAACCTTAACTCGTTTATACTAAAAACCCTAATTTTTGACATTCCTTGTCTGGTTTCTGAGTACTGGTGCACTGACTGTGTTCTTGCCTTGGTTCTTGTGATTTCTCTTTAGCCATTTAAATGTCTCGTGATTTTCTTATCCTAATATGCCTCTACTAAGTTCTTGGTTCAACTTTTCTACTGATCCTGTATGTCTATGTTCATTCTGACTGTTATTTCTTGCTTTATTTAAGTTGTTTGTGATACTTGCTGACTCTTTACGTGATTTTCTCTTTGATTGAACCCTTGATTATTCTAAAGTCCTTATCTCATGGTTTGATTTGAACACTTTTCCTTAACAAAACTTTTGATTCTTACCTCTCTACTCGGTTTAATTGAACTGCTTGCCTTAATTAATTTTTTCTTGCCTTATTTGTTATTTTGCTGATTCTTACTGATTGTTTCCTTAATTGAAACCCCTGTGCATTCACCCCTAATTACCTACTCTGTACTCGATTTCCCTCCTTAAGTATTTGTTCTGCTTTTTACCATTAATTATCCCTTGATTAAAGGGAAGACTTACTGATTTTACATGTGATTGATTCCCTGAATTTCTCTGATTGCTACTTAATTGATCCCTTACCTTATTTTGCTAAGCTTTTTGATTACTATATAAGCTCCCTCCTATTCTCACTTCAGACACGAACATTAGTTCACGAAAATACACTTACACTCTAAAGCTCTCTTTTCTTCTCTGCTACTTGTGATATTCACTGGTCTAGCCGGCTGAAAGCCAATGCTAGATATTGGAACTACATCTGCTTTATATTCTGCACTCCTTTCTTCAACTGGTATGTCTCTAGTTAAATTTTGAAACCCAAACCCTATGTGTTTCATTCCTGCACTAGTTCATCAACTATGAATTCAACCTGTCTTCCTGCTTACTTCTTGGCCTAGCATGTCTAAACTCTGTCCTGTTCAATGTATGATTAGCATGCCTACACTTCACCTAGTTATCTCATACTTCACCAGCCTGTTTGTGAATATATGTTTAATCCCTTAATTATGTGATCGTGTTGGTTATTTGATGTATGTGATTGACCCTGCCTGTATATTTAATCTTGTTCAAGATATGCCAAGTTTTCTATATTACATCTGTGATATCTGTCTTAACTATTTACTGACCATGACTAGCCTGCTAAGTCTCTAAGACCCTAAGTGTTTTATGCAGTTGTTGACTACATGTTACCTATATACCCTATCCATGTACCCCCAATGTGACTCTTATGTGCCCCAATCCCTTTATCCCCATGTGAGATCTGTTTGTTGAGTGTTTCTGAATCTGGATATTTTATGACCAATTGATTGTCTGCTGTTTTCAAAAGAGTTTTGGTACTCTTCTCAAACTGTTTTTTTACCACCAAACTATTTCCTGTTTCAGAAAACCGTTTCACTCCTAGAGTCATCTCTGTACTATTTTCAAAACCTTTTCAAAACTATGTCAAGCACTCTCACTTTACTCTTAGATTACTAGGTTCTGCCCCTCTGATATGTGTACTTCCTTGAGACCCTCGAGATCTCTCTGAACTCTAGCATATCAGGGCTGGCACTTCCACACTGCACAATAATCAGTTACTATTTGAGAAAAGTCTGGGTGTGAGCACTGCCCGGGATCCTTGAGGTCCTTTGGGAACTTTGACACACCTGGACATGAAATTGGCTATGGAACTTTGACATTTGAGGTTACTGGAGGCTTGGAAATCATTTGAGCCTACTGCAGGCTCCCTATAGCTTAGCTTCTACTTTATTTATGTAATTTATATTCAGTTCTTGGTCTGTAATAATTATTGTAAACAAACATTTGGGGTGATTAGTGAAAAAGGGGTGGGTAGTTGCATATTGTGGGTAAAATCGGGTAGATAACATGCCTATAGGGTCTATTTTAATGTGTTTGTTAGATAATATGCCGATAGGACTTGCTTTGGTGAATTCTGCATGCTTTGCTTTCATACAATTAGAAGCCATGCCTATAGGATCTAAATCAGCTCTATAATTAGATATCATGCCTATAGGGTATAAAGTAATTGAAGTTCAGTTTCCCTTACAGCATGTCTTCAAATTCATCTCCTTAGAAATCATGTCTATAGGATTAAAACGACTTTAATAGAAATCATGCGTATAGGATCTAAAATCAGCCTAACTTTAACTCACGCCTGCAAGTTCTAAATTANTTCGGGTAAGGGCTAGAAATTATCTCGAGGGGAAGGTGTTAGGCACCCCTCAAGATCCACTAGTGTGGTTCCTGGCCATGCTATGTTGTGACTTTACAAATAATCAATCAAGGCTCAAATAAGGACTTGCAGTTAAATTGAAACTTGTGAAAGTAAGTAGAAAGAGAGCAGAGATTTGAAAGGTCTAAACAATTCTAAAGAGAGCAAACAAAGACAAACAAAGGAAAAGGGATCCTAGGTTTATGATTAATATGGATCACTTCAATGCAATACCCAGCAATCACTCCTCAAAGAGGGGTCGCACGTGATATTAGTGCATCGGTCATCATCTCCATATTCTACCCTTCCCACCCCGTAAAGGTTATTTAAACGTGTGGATTGGTCACGAATGCTTATTGCGTGCTATTACCCGTCCCGTCCTATAAGTCCTAGAGGGTATTTAGGACCACTATTCCTACAAGGTAAGGTCTAGGCTGAACCCTTAGGTTTAAAGGACAAAATTCTAGGCGACATACATAACAAGTAGGACTACACATAAAGGAACCATACAAAAGGCAAATAAGAGGCTCATAGTCCCTCACAAGTAAACATGTAATTAGCACGTCTCAAACACATTTAAGGTCTTAAAAGAACGCGAGTTTAAAGATCAGTTTTAGCAGAAGGTTTAATCAAAACTGAGTGATCCGAAGAGTGTTTGACATGCAGAAACACAACTAAGAAAATAGTTAAGTAAGTAAAGGTGAGGGAACTGTTAAAACATCGTTTGAAAAAAAAGGTAGAGATTTGAAAATACAATAGTTTAAGTAAACAAGTATCACAATAACGTGATCCTGGGCAGAAAGGTAAACCAGTAATTTGAAAACTTAATGGAGCACGAATCAGGAAATTAGTGAGAGCATATAAACACGAAACAGGTTTCCAAATAAAGAGATTTTCAGTAAAAGAGTGGACTTCAGAGAGACGGATAAAAGAGTTGGGAAAGTTAAAAGGTTGAGTAGTTTGAAACTAGTAAAACAAAATCAATCATCTTTATTATTATTGGGCCTAAATCTTGCCCAGGCAATGTATGTATTGCCTTCTTGTCTTAAAAAAAGTGGTGAACATGCATATTGATTCCAGTTTTAAAGAGAAGATGCAGTCAAACAAACTTGTGTTGTTAAATAAAACAGCTAGTGAGGCGTTCAGAAATTGCAACCCTAAATAACATGATGTCTAATGCACATAAAGTCCTAAAGCATGGCCTCTAAATGCGGTAGTAGTTTCATAACAGTTGTTCGTTAATCACTATCTGACTACAAAGTGAGTATAACAATCTGAAAGTAAGAGCCTAAAACAGGATATCTAGGTGTAAGATACATGTCCTACGCATGGCTTCTATTGCACAAATTGGTAAGTAAAGCCCTGTAGACATGTTCTCTACCCATTAATTAAACTAAGCATGCATAATCCCTCCCAATTTTACTATAACGCCAATCAGTTGTTTATAAATTATTACAAACCATGGTAGCTGAATTACATAATGAAAAAAAATAAGAAGCTACTCTATAGGGAGCCTTCAACCAGGCCCAATCTTTCAACCTCACTTCTTTCGAGTTTCACAGCCATGGCCATGGTTTGGGTGCGGCAAAGCTCCCTAAGGGCCCAATGGGGGTCCTTGGCCAATACCAGCTCCCAAATATTACAAAAATGTTTGAACAAGTGCAGTGTGGAATTACCAGCCTTGTGCATCAAAGTTCAATGGGTACTCAAAGGTACCCAAGGCAATGCTTACACGAAAGGGGGTAGAACCTAAACTCTATGAGTAGTGAGAGTGTGATAGAATTTTCTTTAAAGAAATTGAGTTGAGAAAGGAAAACAGTTTAAAAATGATCCATATAGAATCAGTTTAAGAAAACAATAGAAGAGTGTGACAGTTTTTGTAAGAAGGTGAGACAATCTCAGACTGGAATATCACACATAGTTCAGGGAAGCAAACACAAATAGGGGACAGGGGACATGGGGACAAGTAGTTCACATGTAAGAGCACAATTGCACATACATAGACATCAGAGAAAAAGCATTTCAGAATTAAACAGTCACAACATATTTTATCCTAAAAGGTTCAGGATTACATGCTGATAATGTACTGGGGTTAGGGGTAGGGAAGAAGATGCATTAAACAAATAAGGGAAGCAGTAGGCATGCTGAATTAAAGGAAAGATAGTCACATCAATGAACTTACACAGAGGCATGCTAATCGCAATGAGAACAGCAGAACCATAAGTAGAAGCATAAAAGAAACAAGAATCTTAACATGAACTGAAACATGTTGTTTTGGGATACTGTAAACTTAAACTAGAAACATACTGGTCAAGAGTGAGAATAGAACAGCAAGGTGCAGAGAGGTAGAGCAACAGGGCAATAGTATGCAGAACAAGAAAGAGAGCAGCAGGACAATAGTATGCTGATTCAAGAGAGCAACAGTAATTACTCAATCTTGGCTTTCAGTCGACTGAGTGATCAGTAACTAGTACGAGAAGCAAAGAGAATATGTATGAGGGTAAGAGAGAACTCAGAATGATATCAGTATGCTCTGTGTGTATGTGTTCGTGTATGGCTTGGTGATATTTCGTGTATTATGCAAAAGAGAATAGAGTATTTATAATGCTGAAAACGAGTAAGAAAAATAAGGTAAGGAGTACTAGTTTTTACATAATTATGGAAACAATAATCAATCAGCATCAATTAAAGACACAGACTCCTCTAATTAGGGAATCAAGTTCAAACGGTACAATCATAGCTAAATAAGGAAAAGGAATCAACTCATAGACTGATTTTAACCTAATTGGAGCAGTAACTTCATGTGGCATATAATAAAGGCCAAATACAGAATGTTTTAAACAAGGAAGTTATATATTGCACATAAATAAGGTAGAATTCAATCTAGTTCTGAAAAATCAATCAGAGTACCACGGATGAGACTGAAAATCTCGAGAAATCAGTGCTAACTAGGGAAAGCATCTCACAAATAAGGAAGCAATTCAAAAATCAGTGTAAAACTTCTAAGGAAAACATATACAGATTCAGGGATTCGAAGAGATGCACAAAATCAACAGAATATTTGGTAAACGATGCACAATTAGACTTATAAAACACAATAGGCATGAAAATCAGAGAACCCTAAGCAAGAAATCACAGAATCAATAGAAGGTTGGAACCCTAATAGCTAAATTAAAGCATGGTACTCGGAGAGTAACCAGAAGATCACGCCAACAAGCACATAACACAAACATAAACACATAATACTCAAAAAATCAAAAGATATAGTGATTTCAAAAGGGTTCAGGAAACCCTAGTTTTAAAAGAAGAACAAAACGTTGAAAACTTGAACAATCGAAAAGATCTAGTAGAGAGTAGTGTAAAACACAAAAGAATAAGTTAAAAATCATTTAAAAAGACAAGGTTTTTAAGAAAATTAGGGTTTCTTAATAAACCAGTGAGAGGTAAGGAACCTGGCTGTGAAACTCGTTAATAATGATGCTCGCAGCACCATCGAACCATAAACTATAAACCATCGGAGAAAGGTCGGAGACAAACCAGGCAGAGCTTCCAATGACCATCTTGCATGGTGGAGGCTTCTGGAGTCTCGAAGATAGAGGGAATCAACAAGACAAGATTTCACGGTGGCTGGTGGTCGAGAGAAGTGAGGCTGGAGGTGGCCGGAGAGGCGGTCGATTCACCGGAGACGAAGGAGAGAACCAGAAGGTTCTAGAGAGAAGGGAGAGCAAGAGTTAGTGTAGAGAGAGAGAGACCGTCTCTGAAATGAGGGGTTTGGGGGGAGGGGGTTCGTTAGATTTAATTTTGGAAATAAAACCTGGGCCGTTGATCTCACTTGATCAACGACTCAGATTAGATTAAAGCTGGGCTGGGTCATTAAATCGGGTATGGGTCGGGTGATTTGAGGACTGGGTCGGGGGTTTTGGGGTTGAAATTGGGGGTTCAATTTGTGGTTAAAATTGGAATGTAAAGGGGTTATAATAGAAATGAACGAGGCTAAATGTTAAACAGCCATTTCTTCCCTTTTTATTTTAATAAAAATAGTTAAAATCGTTTTAAAAACCAATTAAAAGCACTAAATTGATTAATAACATATAAATATTAATTAAAAAATACTGGGAGCGATTTTGTAATTATAAAATACTATTAATCGGAAAATAGGCTATAATTGCAATTATAGCAATTTAGCTTTAAAAATACCAAATAAATTATATAAAATATGCAAAAAAAATCACCTTAATTATATCTGGGTGTAAATATGAGAATAAGATAAATTATTCACTAAAAATGATAGTCTCGAAATAATTATTGAATTTTGTAGTATTAAAATAGACAACAAAGTGATTTTAAAAAATCTTTAAAATAAGGAAAAATACCAAAACTCTTGGGTAAGCTTATATATGCATGTACATAATATTTTGAGAATATTTTGAGTATATATAAAAATACATAGGGAAAAATTGGGTATCAACACTGATCAGGTTGCAGGCCTCTGATCTCGCATTTGCGAGATCAGGTATCGCCATTGCGACCTCTGAGGGGTTCGCATTTGCGAGCTTCTCATCGTAAATGCGAAGAGAAGCTGAGCCATACAAGTTCGCATTTGCGGAGTATTCGTCGCATTTGCGATATGGGTCTGGGAGGGGCAGTCTTCGCATTTGCGATCGTGGGGTCGCATTTGCGGCCAGCTTAGTTCGCATTTGCGAAGGTGGCAGAAATGTGAGAATCTTCGCAAATACGATGGATTTCTCGCATTTGCGGGCTTTGCATTTGCAAAGCCTAGGTCGCATTTGCGACATCTACAGCTGGTAAAACTTGACTTAGACGGGATATTTGCTCATTTTTCAAAACTTCCAAAACAAGAAACCCTCTAGGCTCGGGGGTGAATGGGTAAATGAGTTTTGGTCCGAATTTCGAGTTTGGACCAAGCAACCCCGGGTGTTGACTTTTTCAAAAATGGTCTAAATTGAATTCTTTGTAATCATGGGTAGTTCCTAAGGCTTAAATTGAATCGTTCGGTTGGTAAATTGCTAGATTCTATTGGTCCGGGGGCTTGTTTGAAGGGAAAAAGCTGTGGTCGAGCTTTGATTTGGCCGTCGGAGCGAGGTAAGTGTCGTGGTTAACCTTGGCTTGAGGGATTAGGTCTTATTTGCCTATTTGCTACGTGTTTGAATGTTGAGTACAACGTCTGGGTGAGGTGACGAGTACCTATGCGTTGTTATCGAGTCATAGCATGTGAGTGAGTCTTATTCATGAAATTGTAGCTTTCCGTGATCATATTACTCATGCTTAGACTATACTACTGGATAATAAACCTATGGCAACGCATAGAAAACCGTTGCGGTACATAAGAAAACCGTTGCCATAGAGCTATTGCAACGTTTTTGCGTCCGTCTAACTAGGTCGTGTTGCAGTACCTCTACTGCAACGGTTTGGAAAACCGTTGCCTTATAGCAATCTATTGCAACGGTTATTTATCATTCTACTGCGACGAGTATTTTCAATGGTAGTGGAAAGTCACTGGTCAGTTCATTTTGGTCACAATGAATCCCAAAAATGGAGCAATACAAAGAATATAAAAATAAAAGGCTGGAGGTCTCAAGATTTAAATTGCAAACAGGACAGCATCACATTTGTGCATATTCTGTTGACACTGGATTTTCCAGATTTTCTGAAATTAGTAAAAAAGGAATTCAAGTGGATGATACAGTTATGAAAATTAACCATACATGTCTATGATGTGAAACAAACATCATATACAGGGAGCCAGGCAAACATTAGCACAACAGAATTGGATTCTCAAGAAGATCACACAAGAGATCACTATGATCATATCCAAATGGAAGAGAACATCGTGATCAGGTTTTATTCTGACGTCGTTTACTTTTTTGCAGGAGACGATACTGTACCTATGCAATATCCTTTGAGGAACTCCCAGTTGGTGGTATCAGTACTATGTACTCATTCCACTGGGAGGAAATCAAAGATAGGCACAAGCATAAAAGAGAGAAACTGGAGGACAGTACAGATTATTGACAGGAGTTGGAAGTGAAATTTTTCCATCATTCATAGATATGTCCTAGGTCCTAAAATACACAACAGTAGCTGTACTCTAGAGTTACAAGGTAGGGACATTCAAATAGGCAATTATAATAGAAGGCTGCCCAGATATGTCATGTATCACGTTATGGCAGACATGCACCTTTGGCAATTAAGAATGAGACTATTAGATGGGTTGAGGAGGCAGTACCATATCATCAAGGTGCTGCTGGAAAGCATATGTTTTTGTCAAGAAAAACGCAACATTAAACGATGTACTGGTGCAACAGAGAAAAATAGCTGGTGCAAGGGAGTTGGCTGTGTGCTATCACATTGCAGGTTATTTAGAGATTGATGATCGAAGGTTATTGAGCTGGACAGGATATTGCTGGGCAAACATGGAGCAAAATGATCAACTCACTAGGCAAAGACGACCACAATTCTGGACAATTGAGTATCTACTTATCATGAAATTATTAGGGCTAGTTTTTATTCATGAACTTTTATACATTCCTAGACTTCTTTACAAAGTATTACTTAGTTCAAAATGTACTATCTTAATTGAGTATAACCTGCTCAATTTAGGTAATAGGACCTATGTCTTTACAGTTGGTATGACTCTTCATCACATTGTTTTGTTTTTGTTTTATTTAGATATATATAAAAACTAGCCCTAGGAACTTGCCTATTGGATTGCCAAAAAAAAATGATTCCTTTTTGTTTTGAAAGAACAAACGATTCAAAGCCTAGCATACCAATTTTGGTTCAAATCATAAATCTAAAGCAACATATACACCACTGATACCCAAAAGACTAAAGAATAAAGAAAACCAATATATCTAAATAAGAAAATAAGAACTTACAACTTCTCCAGCCAGCGATTTCTCACAGTGTGCCTTTTGGGAATTTCTCGCGGTTGAAGCTAACTGAGAAACTAATTGTGTGAACACGCTCAAGGAATCGATCTTTTCCGGTGAATCTGCCAACAGAAAACTCGCTTCTAATTGTAATTACTGAATAAATCAAATACTCTCATAAAGAAAATGCATATAAAATTAAAATAAAAAAGTAAGACCACCAATTTGTGTGCATGCAAACAAAAATCACAAACAAAATTGAAATTCTGAAACTAGCCTAAAATAGGGAAACTTACGCTGATGGTAGAAAGAGATCCCAACCTTTTTTTCTATGCAAATACACTTTGCAAAATCTCAACTATTGATTTCTAACTGATTTTGAGACCCCACGATTCTGCTACTTTGTGAATCTATTGAGTATTTAATTTTACAAAGCTAAATTCCACCCATGGCTAAGAACCCTCATTGCAGTGTTTATGTTACAAATTTGGATGAGAGAGAGAGAGAGAGAGAGAGAGAGAGAGAGAGAGAGAGAGAGAGAAATTGGGACTAAAATTGGGAGTGAAATTGGGAGGAGATGAAATTGGGAAATAATTAGCGTGGGTTAGGGAGAGAGGAAGTGGGTTTAGGGTCTGATAGCGTACAAGTTGTTTAGGGAATGAAAAAGCTGATGTTTTATATTTTCAATAATAAATAAGAGTAAAAAAAATATTAAGGAAAAGATTTTGGCGGGTTTGGCAAAATAGAAGAGGGAAAATAAGGAGGAAACCCATAACCGTCCCCATAGGTAATTTTTCCCCAACACCGTGCCAATAGATACAAATATTGCAACGTTTGTAACAACCGTTGCTACAGTAAGATCTATGGCAATGGTTCCTACACAATGGCAACGGGTTGATTATTAAAGAGTAGCGAGATCCTCCAGCCCTTTTGGCAACGGTTAAAACTGTTGCTATATATAGTGTATGGCAACGGTTCTGTTACCGTTGCATAAATTTTCGTTGCCACAGGCCCTATTCCTAGTAATGCTAGTTTATCGTCATGTTGATAGTTCTTATCGTATTTTCGGTTTCGGTATTGATTGAGTACAAATACACGAAGGGTGATGCCATGCCACGTTATGAGAGGGTTAATGCACGAAGGGTGATACCGTGCCATTCCTACTTGATTCATATGGTGAGGATGAGAGTAATGCACGAAGGGTGATGCCGTGTACTTTCTTTTGCTGTGATTACTTGTCCTTATCTGTTCTAATTATATCGGTTGATATATATATATATATATATATATATATATATATATATATATATATATATTGTTATATTGTACATGTTTGTTTTGTGGTGTCTTGTCCTAGCCTCGTCACTACTTCGCCGAGGTTAGGCTCGACACTTACTAGTACATGGGGTCGGTTGTACTGATACTGCACTCTGAACTTCCTGTGCAAATTTTAGTGTCGGCCCGAGCTGATCTTGAGACGAGCTGCTGACTTCATTCCATAGGAGACCCAAGGTAGACCTGTCGGCGTCCGCAAGCCCTAGTGTCCCCCTCTATACCCCATACTTTACTGTTTTCTCTATTTCGTAAACAATTGTATTTTCTTTCGGACAAATACTTGTATTAAAAATCTTAGAATGTTCGTTAATTGTGACTCCGAATTCTGGGTAGTGATAGTATATAATCAGACTTGTTATTTATTTACTTCCGCGTTCATTTAACTTGTTATAGCTTGCTTATTGTTAATCACTGAAACATAAAAGGATTGATTAATAAATCTCTAATGTTGGCTTGCCTAGCAAGTGTAATATTAGGCGCCATTACGGTCCCGATGGTGGGGATTCTGAGTCGTGACATAATATAGCACTACACCTTATAGAACTATATATATATATATATATATATATATATATATATATATATATATATATATAACTTTTGTTATATTAAAAACCAATTGCCTTGGGCGGAAAAGAATAATTTCAAATATACCGGCCGAAATCGGTCGGAATTTTTATATATTTGCTATGGAACCACTATTTCCGTTGTCAGAAATATTTCCTTTGACTTTTGCGACCAATTTACTTAATTTCCGACTGATTTCGATCGGTATTCTGTGGATGGATTTTGACAGTTTTCTAGTAGTGTTTGACTTGTTACTGACTTACTGGCCTTGTTTATAAGTAAGCCGGGACAGCTGATTATAAGTAATTTGTTGGTAGATTGCTTTATACAAGGTCACATATTTAACAGTCTAGATTGTATAAAATTTTTCTCCAAGCTGGTAATTCTTTTATTTTAATATTCTATTCAATGGATGTTGTTACTTAATGAGTTTGCATGTATATGGTCATCATTCCTTCTATTTATGAAAAGTTGAGAGTTGATATTAACGATTGTCTTAGAAATGGAGAGATATTAAGTCTTCGAAATTCATTACTCTGATTAATTCGAATTCACGTCTTGTTAAGTTCATTAAAAAAGATTTCTTACCACAAGTTTATCTATACGATTACCCTTTATTTGAGATAATGATTTTGCATGGACTCATTCTTTCTATTTATGAATAGTTGAGAGTTGATATTAGTAATTTAACTATGAAATGGAGAACTATCCTATATTATAAACGTATTGACTTTATTAACCCTATTTTGCATAGTGTAGGGCCTATTAGTAGTTTATCTATTCATATGTGCTATTCAAATTAGTCCGAGACAAGGGTGGGGCTAGAAGCCTGAATATTTGTTCGACCAAACTCAAATTTTTGCCCAAATAGTATATTTGTGTTGAAAAATTTGTTAAATACTCCCTCCGTTCACTTTTACTTGGCACGTTTTGACTTTTACGCCCCTTAAGAAATAATAAATGAAGTGCATAATTTATCATGATACCCATATTAATTGATGCATATTTTATTGAATTTGAGAAAAAAATATGAAATGAGTAATAAATACTGTGGGTATAACAGAAAAAAAAATTTATCTTCTCTTGATATGCGTAAAGTGATAAGTAAAAAAGAAAAATTTATTTTTAGTATACATGCTAACTAAAAATGAACGGAGAAAGTATATATATATATATATATATATATATATATATATATATATATTAAATTTAGAATCCAATTATTAGTACTTGAAATAAGTTATTGATCATAAATATTAAAGTCATCATTCTAAAATTAGAACGCGTCACTTTCCTTGACTTAGGTAAAGTAAAAAATGAAAAATAATTAAGAGAAGTAAATCCAAAAAAAGAAAAATTGAGTTGAAGAAAGCGACAGTAGTTAATCAGTTTCGTCATTTTCTTCCATATAAGGCAACAATAAATAGCCTGCAACAAGAGAGCCAAAAATTTGAACCAAACAGAAAAAGCAACAGCCAAACTAAAGAGTTTTGGGAAGAATTAAGCTGTTTAATTTATTTCCTTCAACCTCTTACCAAAACCACCATATTCATGAAATCTGTGTGTCAATTTTGTATATAAAGAGATGTTACACAACTCAGCTTCAGTTTCCTCTGCAATTTTCGAGTTTTTAATTGACGAAAATGGATAATAAAAAAGCATTCAATCAAAAACTCCTTGATCGTGTCCAGGAGACAATGGAAGTAGAGGTACGTCAATGGCGTCCGTACTTTCTAGAACTTTCCACCAGAACTTTTTTCCTTTTTTTTGATTTGTTTTGTGAAAGATATGGAATACACGTTTTTTGTGCTGTTTTTAGGATATGGAATGCGAGAAAATGGATGCCGACGTATTCAGCCAACAACTACTTGGTGATATCTATCAGTCTCTCGAAAACGAGGTACGTCATTTGCACTGCACATTCTAGAAACTTTTTCTACAGTAATTCTGTATTTCGAACCTTAGTTTTCTCACCTGCATTTATGCGTGAAGGCCGTTACAGTGCATCAAGCATGTGGTCTTCAAATTACGTATAGAATAGTTAATCCTTTATGTTTATTAGGAGTACTTACTAATTTTTTTTTGTTTTAGTTAGAATCCTTTATTTTTCAGTGTGTAAAATTTCGTCAATGTTCATCTACTGAAGAGATCCTTTTGTAAGGTGTTAGAGAGAGAGAGAGAGAGACAGAGAGCGAGAGAGAGCGAGAGAGAGAGAACAGTTTGATTATATGCACTACGCTTGGTCTGTCCCTTAATCTCACAGCCACTCTCATTTTCTCTGCTATTTCTAGGTTTCCAATTGCCAGAAAATGGATAAAGGCGCACTCGTTCAACAAGTACTTGACCGCATCCAGTCCCTCGAGGATGAGGTATACCAATAAGGCTGCATTTTCTAGTAGTTTAATACTTCCTTTTTCTCAATTTATATGGCAGTGTTTGACTGCGCATAGAGTTTAAGAGAGAAAGAAAACCTTTTGAAATTTGTGGTCTAGAACAAGCCATAGACATTTGTGTGGCTATAAATTATCGCATTAAGAGTAAATTAAATTATTTTTTTATAAGGAAGTATGACATTCTATTTGGGAAAACTAAAAAGGAAAGTATGCCACATAAATTGGGACAGAGAGAGTAGTATAATTTTTTTCTTCTAATTTTTGAACCTGAATTGTCTATGGTCTTAAATAGCTCTTGCATAAAGTCTTCCTCGATTAGTATGGTAAGTGGAGAGTGGACGAATAAAATTTGCAGCCTTGTCTTGCATTTAGCAAAGAGGCTGTTTTAATGCCTCGAAACAGTGACTTACATGTCACTATCGAGACATTGAGTAACTCCATCGTTTTGTCAATGCTTGTAATTGTAGAATCTACAGTGTAGGCTTAAACATTTATGTACATTAGTAGTTTTTTGTTTTTGCTTTAGTTAGAGTCTTTATTTTTGTTTATTTAAGTTTTTCTAGGTTCACTTAAAGACAGAGATCCTTCTTCGAGGTGTTTACTTGAGTTTTTGTATTATTGAATGATGTGGAATGTTAAAGATATATCAATCACTGGGGATGCTTTTTGCAGGGTTTGGTTGATAGCTATTTCCAAATTTGCTACTCGTTGAAGGAGGACAACGGTCCTTATT
Source organism: Nicotiana attenuata (assembly GCF_001879085.1). Taxonomy (NCBI): domain Eukaryota; kingdom Viridiplantae; phylum Streptophyta; class Magnoliopsida; order Solanales; family Solanaceae; genus Nicotiana; species Nicotiana attenuata. The sequence goes on from NW_017670547.1 coordinate 43,125, forward strand.
TCTTTCTGGAGCTAATTCCAAGCTTTTTATCCGATGCTCGCACTGTTATGCGTGACATGGCTGAGGCCCTGTATGTTTTCGTCGTGTTGATATGCACATTTTGTGTTTTGACCTACATTGGTGATTTGTGTTACTCTCTTTCTTTAACTTTAGTGAGTCACCAGTTGTGGACTTTGATGTTTTGATTGAGCATTGTATCAAGCTGAAAGGAAGTTCTGCATGGTAAGTTGTATTTTGTTAGAGTAGCCATAAATGTTCTTTCGCTTAAAGCTTATGTAGATACTTGATATTTGCAACATGGCCTTATGTATTGTATCTTGCGGATCGAAAGTAATATACATTGCATCATAAAAGCGGAATTGACAGAAGATTCAGATAGGAAACACTAACTAATTTGCAATTGAGGCAAAGTTGATTTTATATCAGAAACATAAGCCGTTTTTTAAATGTTTAATCTAAAAATTGCTATCTGTTCATATCTTAGTGAGGATTTTATAAATACTTTTTCCCCCAAAAACTCTCTGAAAGTGGATCATCAATCTTTTGTTGAATAAGCCACAGTTGGAATCTTGGGTTAGACTTTGCCTCTATGATTACTTGCTACAGGAATGATTCTAATGATACTGCTCAACTTATTTTGCAGCCTTGGAGCCTGTAAGATTACGAATGTATGTTCTGATTTTTCCAAGGCCGTTAACAAGAAATCCAAGGATGAGTATGATTCTTTCTTCATCAGCTTGATATTTGTATACAACTCCTTGTTTTTTTGGTTTTACGATTGGCTTTCTTATTAGGTAATCTGTTTGAATTGGAAGCTGTTTAATACATGTCCTTATTCATCTCAAAGTTGACTTCTTCACATCAAAGATCAAGGTGTTTTGAAATGTAGGGATCTTGTGGTATCTCACTGGCATTGATATAGTTTTGATGGAGATAGAAAGCTGATGGTTGAGAGATCTTGGTTTTTTCTAACCATAGCTTCCGTTTAATTAGACAGTTTAGAGTGCATTCCCTTGAACTTGCAAATTTTGAGTAAAGGAAAATTAAGATTCATCTTTCCTGGAACGCCATACATTTAATTGCCATTGAACCCATTAAATGATTTCCTTTCTTCTTCTTTTCCATGAAAAGAAGAATCTAGTTGTCATCTTTACAATCAACTCACTCTGTAAAACATTTATGCTGACAAAAGGAGGATACAGTCTATTTCTAGTTTTCCACTTTCTATGTTTATTCTTATAACATGTAAGCACACTGCATAATTGATATGCTGCTTATTCTTGCTTCTTTTTCCTTCTTATGATAAGGCTGGGAGAGAAGGCTCTTACAAGATATATGAGTTCACTTTATTTAAGACCAACTTTAGGATAGTGCAAGTCTAAATGTGGGAAAAGATGTTAAAGAAAAGGCTCTTTCTTATTCATGTAAGAATATTGCATAACTGTGATCTTGCTTTATGTATTATTTCTTTTCATCTAATATTAAGGTTGGAAGACAAGGGCAGACTCTTTTAAGATGTGATATCTTAGTAGAGATAATATACATAAGAAAAGGGAGATCAAATATTTGTTCAAGATATTCTGAAGATATATGTGTATAGGTTCAGTATTAACCAGGATAAAATTGGAAACTTTTGCTGGTTGAGCTCTTCTGCTTCTTGTTCTTTCATGTCAAAGGTGGATGACTGTTTCTCTCAGCTATTTTTTTATTTTTTATTAGGACATAATAGTTTTAGGAAGAAAAATTCTTGCAAGGCCTGGATTCAAATCCCTGCTTGGTGCATGATGTATTGGAGCCATCTGCATTTCATTTGAAAAGAATAAAAAGAAAGAAAGAAAGAGTGGCCATCTTTTTTGTCTATAGGTCTTCTCTGGAGATAACTAGTAATTATATTATGATATTAAGGAGAGCATTTAATTGTTTAAAGGCACTCAGGAGTACACCTTGATGTGTAGCATGGGGTAGTTTTCTAACTTTCTTGAGGAAATCAGGTGGAGGTGAAATACCAGAAAGGTATATGTGATAGGTTACAAGTACCTTGGGAACAAGTACTTTACTTTATGTTTTGATGATCTAACAAACTTACCATCTAGAACCAGATAAGGAACTTGTTACACATTTACAAGACCCTGAGATCACAAAGTTCCAGGTTGGGATCCAGCCCTTAGGAAAGCAAGGTGAATGCTATTGCTGAATCAAAGGACTTGCAGGAGCTGACCATAGAAGAGCTGGTTGGAAATCTGAAGACCTACTAGATGAAGAGGAAGATAGACAGTGAAAGAAGAGAACCAAAGAAAGAAAAGAACTTGGTAATCAAATCTGATAGCAATGACTCAAGTGAGGAAGAGTGGAAGGAACAACTGAGGGAACAGATCCCTACCAGTTTCCGAGGAGACTGTATGAAGTCAACTCTCCAGCAGGAAAGTTGCTGCCTGTACACGCTATTGTATAGGAACAGTGCAACAGTCAACTTTCTGTGGAAGGCTTTTTACCTACCTTGCTTACATCATTGTAAGTGATGTCACACACGTATAAATACCATCAAGGAAAGTAAACCAACTTACTTCATGAGAGAACAAGATAAAGGACCTGAAGTATGCCTGGTACAATCATGTTAATCAACTCAAGATAATTTGGGCAGTATGCCTTCATATTCACAGGAACCAGATTAGGGACCTAATACCTTTGTGTTCCCCTGACAGAAGTATAAGTCAACAACACAGCTGGAAAGCAACTGCAGTGATTGCCTGCAACTGTACACGCAACAGTTCTGCAGACAGTGCAACAGTCACTTCCCATTGAGAAGAGGCATATGTACTAACCAAGATTTGACATCACTAAGGTGATGTCTTTTATAATAAAAACCTGGAGCAAGACACAAGGCATCTCTCTCAAGACTTGCAAAATCTGAAACGAAAATATTCTCTCAAGTGCAAGAACAACCTCTCTCAAGAACAAAGCTGCTTCAATCTCAAGGACCGGATCCAAGATTGAAGATGTCTTAAGTCCTTAGGTTTGTTGAGTCTTTGTTATTTGTTCTTCAATTGTAACTCCTATCTTGCTTTCTTAGAAGCTGTTTTAGGAAACCCAAAATCACAAACCCTCCAAGTTTGTGTCTTGGCTAAAGTTAGTTGAGTTGTAAAGCCTTTGTACTAGAGTTATTACAAAGTAGCTTGTAATAGGGTTATTACAAGTTAGAGTGATTAAAGTCTTTGTCACTAGAGAGTAACAAAGTGGCTTGTGGTGAGAGTATCACAAGTTAGTCAAAATCTTTGTAACTAGAGAGTCACAAAGTGGCTTGTGGTGAGAGTGCCACAAATTAGTGGAGTTGAATCCTTTGTAATAGAGGTATTACAAAGTGGCTTGTAATAGGTGTTTACAAGTTAGTGAAGTTGAAAGCCTACAAGTGTAGGTCGTGATTTTTGTCCCCTTGAGTTGGGATTTTTCCACGTAAAAATTCTCTGTGTTCTTTACTTACTGCCGAGCTACTGTAGTAACAATTAGAGAACGTGATTCCCTGTACTGACCGGTTGCACAGTTTGTTGCTTACAGTAGGAACTGCTAGAGAATCTGGTTCTCTATACAGTGGGAACTTATCCTGCGTCTTATCTACATACTGGTTCCGCAGTTAGCACTGTACCAAACTGATATAGGACCAGCTCGCTATACAGTTCGGCTCCTCAGTATCTTCAGTGGAAACTCACAGAGAACCCGGTTCTCTATACAGTCTGGTGGACGCTTAGCTTCTAACAATTGGTATTAGAGCATGTTCTTTCTAAAAGGTTAACACCTAGAAAGGATCTACATGGCTGCTCCACCAAACTTCGAGGAAATTCAATCAACCAATATACCACAAAGATTTCAGAAGATGGGTCGCAAAAATGGTAGGATCCCAAAGAAAGGAAGTTCCAGCAGGAATTCCAAAAGAAATGATTGCTGTTCTAAGTGTGGAAAGCCTAGAAACTTCATCAAAGACTGCCCATTTCTGAAACAAGAGCATCACAAACACAACTCTGACAAAGTAGCAAAGAGGAACCTGGTTCCTGACAAACGACTCAGCCGAAAAAATACAGCTGACAATGTTGTGAAGCAAGCTCTTGCTGCATGGGGAGACTCCTCCAGTGAATCAGAAGAGGAACCAAATGCAGGAAGCAGCTCCATGATGGCAATGCAAAATGAAGATGATTCATTGTTTGCATTGATGACTTAGTCCGATGACGATGAAGAGGATAACAATGATGAGGTAAATTTCAGGGATGTTCAGAGAAATCTGAAGTCCTACTCTTTGATGAAATTGATGTCATTAGCAAATGTTCTAATTGATACATATTATAGTTTTGTTAATGATAATGATGCCCTAATCATAGAGCTAGGAGATGCTGAACAATCTAGAGATGATTTGATGGTAGTGGTTGTTGACTTGAAGAAAACCATAGAGAACCTTAGCAAAGAGAAGAATACTCTAGTAGAGAAAATTGCAGCTACGGAGCAAGAAAGGGATAATATGGTAGTTTCCCTTGAAGATTTAAGGGAACAAATGGAAGAAGTAACTAGAGAACACAACTTGTTGAAAAAACAAACAAAAAAATGGATGGACAACACTGAGGGAGAGGAAGCGGTTAGAAAGGCTCAACTTGAGCTTGAGAGTGAGCTTAAGAAAATTAAAACAAGTCTTGTTGTTGAGCTTGAAAAGAATAGACAACTTCAGGAGGATTTAAAAAGGGTTAAAAATGGTCTTGATAAGTCACTAAAATGGACCCGGTCTTCTGATGTGACAACGTCTATATACAGGAGTAATGGTGGAAACAGGCAAGGCATCGGGTTCCAAAAGGCTAAAACCTCCTATAATCCCCATAGAAAGTATGCAACTGTGGCTGATAATAGGTTGTGCACTCACTGTGGTCAAACTGGTCATTACACGGACTCTTGTAAAGTTAAAATTCAGTCTTTACAGAAAAACAAAATTTTTATTGAAAAGAGGCGTAATGATGAGGAACTTGGTAGCCTGAAAAGAAAATATGTGCTGCCTGCATGGGCAAAAAGAAGTTTGATCCGCCCGTTCTATCATTATAAGGGACCCAAGCTGGCTTGGGTTCCTAAGTCTAATCATTGACTTAAGTGTGCAGGGAACAGTGAAAGGGAGCAGTCAACAGTGGCACATGGATAGCGACTGCTCGAAGCTCATAACTGGAAGAACAAATGATTTCCTTTCACTGAAGGCCCTGCAAGGAAGGAGTGTATCCTTTGAAAATGGCAAGAAGGGATACATTCTGGGAGTTGGAAGGATCGGGAACAGTATGAGTCCATTGAACAGTAAAGCACCTGAGCCTCTACGAGATTCTGCTGGGTATTTCCCAAATTTGTGACAAGGGGATCTTGGCTGCTGAACAAATAAGTCAAGAAGGACCTGGTTCATGGTCTGCTCAAATCAAGCTTCAAGGATCACAGAGTGTGTGATGCATGTGTAAAAGGAATGCAAGTCAGATCCTCTTTCAATCCCAAAAAGGAAGTTAGTATTTCAAGGCCACTTGATCTCATCCATATGGATCTATGTGACCCTATGAGGATGCCAAGTAGAGGAGGAAAGAGGTGCATATTCTCGTCAGTATGGATGATTAATCCAGATTTACATGGACCTTGTTCCTCAGAACTGAAGATGAGACTCCAGCAGACATAGAGGAACCTGGTCCCTCAATCACAATATTTGAAGCAGAAAACAGAGTTGTGGATGCTGTACATGGAACTCCAGCTGCTGAGAAATTCAAATCAGATCAAAGACAAGAAACTCACTTGCCTGCTCAGCCTTTCTCTCTCAAATAGAGCCTAAGAATATCAAGGAAGTATTGAAAGATGCTGACTGGATTACAGCTATGCAAGAAAAGCTTCGTCAACTTGAGAGGAACAGTAGGTGGAACCTGGTTCCACGACCTGCTGAGAACTGTTATGGAAGCCAGGCTCCCCGTGCCTGGTGTGAAAGATCTATGTTGATGGAATGATACAATCCCACCTTTGAAGACTTATTTTAGAAGAAAACGTGAAAGAAGAAATAAGATTTGTGCAGCTTTGACCAAGTCCAATTTCTCTCCAGCATGAAGAAACTGCCCTGGGAAGAAACTGCCTCATTGATTATCTCCAGCAGTTACTAAATATTCCAACCTACTATCTGATTAGGCTTTACAATTTCTTAGTTATTTTAAACAATATGTATTCTATAAATATCTAGTTAGGATTAGTTTTAAGGCATTGAATGTTTGTCTAAATATTAGTATCTGGGAGTTTTGTCCACTCCATACGGACAGATTTGTTGGTTGTAAATTGTGTTTAAGATTCTTGCACAATCTATTGCCAATAGTAATTTCCTTCTCTTCTTAATTTCTCTGTCATAAATTTTCAGCATCTAACATTTTGGTATCAGAGCAGCAAGATCCGAAATGGTTAATACCAGGTCTTCTAGCATCCAAGATGACCCACCTAACGCAGATTCCATTGCGCAACAATTAACGGCTATAGCATCAAAATTAAACACGATAGATATGTTGGCAGCCGAAGTTGCAGCGCTGAAAGCCTAAACTGGCCACACCCAACAAGCGGAAACTAGTCATCAAAAGCGTAACGAAGGAAAATCCGGTTGGTTAGAAGAGGAAGAAGATGTTGACAGTCCATGGGGACCCAAGAGCACTTCCCGGAGGCCTCACACAAAAATGGAGTTTCCCAAATTTGAAGGAGGAGATCCTAGAGGATGGATTTTGAAGGCAGAAAAATACTTTCGCTATTATCAGACTTCTGATGATCTCAAAGTCGACATTGCGGCTATGTATCTCGAAGGCGATGCTCTTGACTTGTTCTCTTGGATCAATCGTGACCACACCTTGCTTTACTGGGAGGAACTAGTTAAAGCATTGCAGGAAAATTTTGGACCGGCTGAATTTCAAAATCCTGATGAGTATCTTTGTAACATAAGGCAAACAGGATCTGTTTAAGAATATTGGCAGGAATTTGCTAAGCGATCGTCAAGAGTCACAAACTGGCCAGATCACTGTCTCTTAGGTGTGTTTTTAAATGGATTAAAGGAGGAACTCAAATCTGATGTAAGAATTCACAAACCTAGAACAGTGTACAGAGCTATGAGTTTGGCTCTTGAATTTGAGCAAAAATCAGGCCCAAATCGCAGCACCAGAGGACCTAATTGGACCACAACTAATAGATCCAACTCACAAACTTCGCCAAAAATGTCCCAGGCAGCGCTTCTTCTTTCCCTGCAAATTACTATACCAGAAACCCCTTACCATCTAACCAAACAACAACCCAACCCCAACAAGCTCGAGTATGGGATGCTGAACGGAAAATCCAGATGGCAAAAGGACTGTGTTACCGTTGTAATGAAAAATTCTCACCGGGCCACAGATGCAAATTTCCGAATTTATCTCTAATGGAGATTGCTGATGAGGAACAAATAATTGGCGATGAGGTGGCTAATGCTGAAGTTGATGAAACACCGAAAGCTGATCTCGCTGAAATCTCTTTCCATGCAATTTTGGGGCATTCAGTTAGTGCTACAATGAAACTTCAAGGTTCAATCAACCAGCGACAGATTTTGATCCTTGTGGATAGCGGGTCAACACATAATTTTGTGGCTGAATCAGTTGTGGAGGAACTTAAAATTCCAATAGACATTGTTCCAACATTCGGTGTACAGATTGGGAATGGCGACATAATTCGCTGCAACAAAGTTTGCAAAAATGTGACAGTTCAGTTGCCGGGCTTAACCATTACGCAAGATTACTATCCTTTCTCCATCGGGGGTGCTGATTTGGTCTTTGGTATCAAATGGTTAGCTTCTCTCAACACTATTCAAGCCAATTGGAAGGACATGTTCATCATTTTCAACTGGCAGGGGAAACGTTACAAGTTGCAAGGAGTCAGGTCAGCTAACTCAGCAACAACTTCACTTCAAGTTTACAACAAAATTTCAGAGACGCCAGGTAACCCGATTCAGATGCTTTTACAAGAATTCCAATCTGTGTTCAATGAGCCAACATCTCTTCCACCATTTAGGGCACATTCCCATGCTATTTCCCTATTACCAAATTCTAAACCACCAAACATTAGACCATATCGTTACCCACATGCTCAAAAGACTGAAATTGAGAACCAAGTGGCTGCTTTACTGGAGTCTGGTTTTATTCGCCCAAGTTCAAGCCCTTTTGCTAGCCCAGTTCTGTTAGTCAAAAAGAAAGATGATTCTTGGAGATTTTGTGTTGATTATCGTGGCCTCAATAAGATAACTGTACCAGATAAATATCCAATACCCAATATTGATGAGTTACTCGATGAGTTACATGGAGCCTCTATTTTCTCAAAGATAGATCTTCGTTCAGGATACCACCAAATTCGTGTCCAGCCAACTGATATCCATAAAACGGCTTTCCGAACTCATTCCGGGCATTATGAATTTCTTGTAATGCCTTTCGGACTCACTAATGCTCCCGCCACTTTCCAATCTGCAATGAATGACCTTTTCGGACCTTATCTCAGAAAATTCATCTTGGTTTTCTTTGATGATATTTTAATCTATAGTCCTAACCTCCAGCAACACCAAAACCATCTCCAGATAGTTCTTCACCTCCTTTCCACAAATTCTTATTTTGCTAATCCTAAAAAGTGTCTGTTTGCGCAACCTCAGATTGGGTTTCTAGGTCATATGATCTCCAGAGAGGGAGTAGCCGTGGATCCAGAAAAAATATCTGCAGTCGTAGAGTGGCCTCTGCCAAAGAATGTGAAGGAACTTCGAGGTTTTCTAGGACTTACCGGTTATTACCGACGTTTTGTTAAGAACTATGGTATCATTGCTCGTCCCTTGACAGACTTGACCAAAAAGGATGCTTTCACATGGTATTCAAAAGCAGGAGAGGCTTTTCAGCATCTTAAAAGAGTCTTGACATCAGTACCTGTTCTTCGTCTACCCGATTTCACTCAACAATTTACTGTTGAATGTGATGCGTCAGCTGATGGTGTTGGTGCTATTCTACTACAACAAAGTCATCCTCTAGCCTATTTTAGTAAGGGTTTCTCTTTTTCTAATCGGATCAAATCTACTTATGATCGTGAGTTATTGGCTTTGGTTCTTGCATTACAAAAATGGAAACACTATCTTTTGGGTCGGCATTTTCTTGTCACAACTGATCATTGCAGCCTAAAATACCTCCTGAATCAAAGGGTAACCACTGCTGAACAGCAGCGTTTGTTGATGAAGCTTTTGCCATTTGATTTCACTATTGTCTATAAGGCGGGTAGTGAAAATAAAGGAGCTGATGCGCTGTCTCGCCGCCCTCAACATGCTGATTTTTTGACTCTAGCAATGCCCGTTTCATTAGATTTCAGCACTTTAAGGGAAGCACTTGAAGCTGATCCATATACCAAGCAGGTTTTAGCTGAACTTTCCGCTAACCCGTCCTCTCATTCAGATTTTTCACTGACTGCCAACCATCTTTTCTATAAATCTCGATTGGTAATTCCTGATTACCCTGAGCTTAAAGCCAAGATTTTAGCTGAGGCGCATGATTCTCCAACAGGAGGCCACGGGGGACATTTGAAAACTCTCAAAAGAGTTTCTGCAAATTTTTTCTGGCCATGTTTGAAGCAAGATGTGAAGTTGTTTGTCCAGAATTGTTTGATTTGTCAGCAACATAAATATGAAACTTTGGCTCCAAGTGGTCTTTTGCAGCCTTTACCAGTTCCCAACCGAGTTTGGGAAGACATTTCCGTAGACTTTATTGTGGGGCTACCTTCATCAAATGGTTATGACACCATCCTTGTGGTAGTGGACAGGTTCAGCAAATATAGTCATTTTCTTGCCTTATCCCATCCATTCACTGCCAAAACAGTAGCTGCTTTGTTTTGTAGGGAAATTGTCCGGTTGCATGGTTTACCTCGCTCTATTCTTTCAGATCGTGATGTCATCTTCTTAAGTGCTTTTTGGCAGGAACTTTTTCGTCTTAGTCGTACACGTCTTCGTATGGGTACTTCTTACCATCCTCAATCCGATGGCCAAACGGAGGTAGTTAACCGGTGCCTTGAAGCCTATTTGCGTTGTTTTGTTCATGAAAAGCCTAAATCATGGTATCAATACCTAGCTTGGGCTGAGTATTCTTTCAACACGGGCTACCATTCATCAGCCAATATGACTCCCTTTCAAGTTGTGTATGGGAGGGAGCCACCACCATTGCATCCTTTTGTTCCTGGTGAGACTAAAATTGCTGATCTAGAAGCACAACTTTTGGCCCGTGACCAGATGTTAAAGTTACTGCATTCCAACCTCTTGAAAGCTCAATCTCGTATGAAATCACAAGCTGACTCCAAGCGACGTGATTTGTCTTTTAACGTGGGTGATGCTGTTCTACTCCGTCTGCAGCCTTATCGTCAGAAGAGTCTGGCCAAACGTCCTAATGAGAAGCTGTCTCCTCGTTTTTTTGGTCCATATAAAATTGTTCGCAAAATAGGTCCTGTTGCTTACGAACTGCAGCTTCGTCCTACAGCGAAGGTACATCTAATTTTTCATGTTTCCTTGCTTCGCCCTGCTCATGGCTATTCTGATATTCCATCACCTCCACCCTTGCCGCTTTCTGCTGATTTAGAATTCATGGTGGAGCCCGAAAAAGTTTTGTCGCACCGTTGGGTGAAAGGGTCTGGGATTCCAACTTTGGAATTACTCATTCAATGGCGTCATCGTCCGGTTGAAGAAGCTAGTTGGGAAGAATATGACTTAATTGCTGGTCAGTTTCCTTCCTTTCGCCTTGAGGACAAGGCGTCTTTTCAGGAGGGGTGCACTGATACAATCCCACCTTTGAAGACTTATTTTAGAAGAAAACGTGAAAGAGGAAATAAGATTTGTGCAGCTTTGACCAAGTCCAATTTCTCTCCAGCATGAAGAAACTGCCCTGGGAAGATACTGCCTCATTGATTATCTCCAGCAGTTACTAAATATTCCAACCTACTATCTGATTAGGCTTTACAGTTTCTTAGTTATTTTAAACAATATGTATTCTATAAATATCTAGTTAGGATTAGTTTTAAGGCATTGAATGTTTGTCTAAATATTAGTATCTGGGAGTTTTGTCCACTCCATACGGACAGATTTGTTGGTTGTAAATTGTGTTTAAGATTCTTGCACAATCTATTGCCAATAGTAATTTCCTTCTCTTCTTAATTTCTCTGTCATAAATTTTCAGCATCTAACATGGAATCATCTTTGGAGCAACAGTTGACTCCCAATGTGAAGAATGTGCATAACTCATGGGAAGTGAGTTAGAAATGAGTACGATGGAGGAACTGAATTTCTTCTTAGATGTACAAGTGAAGCAAGAAGCTGCTGAAGAGATTTGACACGGAGACATCAACATCATTGACACTCCCATCGCCACAGCTACTTGTCTAGACTGAATGAACCTGGTTCCCCTATAAATCAGACCATGTATAGAGGTATCATAGGGTCACTTCTGTAGCAGACCAGATATTGCTTTTAGTGTGGGTCTGTGTGTCGGGTTTCAATCCAATCTAAAGGAATCTCATCTGAAAGCTGCCAAGAGAATCCTAAGATATATCAAAGGGATGTAGGACCTGGTTCTCTACTATCCCTCGGTTGATAACCTTGACTTGGTTGGATATCCTGATGCTGATTATGTTGAATATCTGGTGGATAGAAACAACACATCTGGACCGACACATTTTTTGAGTTCATGCTTGATCTCATGGGGTACAAAGAAACAAAGTGTGTGACTCTTTCTATTGCTGAAACTGACTACGAGGCTGCTGCTTCTTGTTGTGCTCAATTAGTATAGATCAAGCAACATCTTGAAGACTTTGGTGTATTTACAGCTTGAACCCGGTACAACACAAGAGGACAAAGCACATTAATGTCAGACACCTTTCTCAGGGTCAATGTTGAAAAGGTTCTGATTCGTATGAAGTTCTAGAAGACGAAGGATCAGGTAGCAGACATCTTCACCAAGGTGCTGAGCAGGGAACTTTTTGAAAGAAATCGTCTGGAGTTAGGGTTGATCAAGCTCAACTGAGGACCTGGTCCCTCGATGATTGGCTATGTTAAGAAGGAAAGGTACAATGCTAAAAAGTGTTTTTCGGCGACATCGAACTCAAATATATACTGTTACAGGTATACACATATGGCAGTTTCAGGACAAAACAAGTAAGAGTGACATTGCACTTCTAGGAGTCTTTGCTCAAAATTTTCAAAAACCGAACCTAGTTCCTGTGACTCAGGTTAGTAGTCTTTCCGATACTTATATGCCTTTTTAAGCTGCTGAAGTGTCATGTCATTAATTTATTTCTGCCTTTCTACTGCCTCTCCTCCTACCTTTTGAAATCCAAAATGTTAAACCTTTTCTGAACTGACCCATTACCCCAAAAAGGCACTTCTCTATATTACACCCAAATAAAACCTATTCTTTTCTTCAAAACCAAAATCAACCCTGTCTCAAAATAATCCTTCTTTCCAAATATGCCAGAAGTGAACCCAACTCTCTCATTTTCCAAAAATCTAACTCCATCAGAATCAAAATCCCAAGAAGTCTTTGGTAGATTTTGATGGAAGTGTAACTGAAAGGGAACAAGGTAGATCTAATATTCTAGAGCGTGAGGCTGAAGTTGCGGTTGGATTCGTAGAAATGTTGAAGAATGGAGAAATTGGTGAATGTGAGGACTGAATGAGGGACCTGATCCCTAAAGTCCTTCTCATGAAGTTAATTTTAATGACGATCTTTTTCTCCTTGAGTTATGTGTATAAACGAACTTTTGATCAGTAAAAAGGATTGATGAAAAGTAGGCTGATTGATGGTGAAGTGGTGTGAGCTCCTGATGTGATTGTGGAAGAGAGAATGAAATGAAATCTTTCCTGTGAGAAAGAATTTAAAACAAAAGGGGGGGGGGGGTTGGCTGAGAAAGATGCAGCAGATGATAAGGGTAAACAGATTGAGAAGAAGAAAAGGGAGACATGGCTGCTCAGGGATAGAAAGGGTAGTGTAAGTAAGGAACCTGGTTCCTTACAGAACCAAAAGGTTGAGCCATTTGGTTTGGAAGGAGAAGCCTTTGAAGTCTCAAAGAGTGCTGTCAGGCAGAGTGATGAGTTCTAGAATCACCTCGTTGTTCCTCCAAGTCCCAATGTTTTTGAAGAAGAAGTAACAGACTTCTATGTTTTATGTGATACTATGATGCTATATGTGCATGGGACTCCGTTTGTTATTGATGAGATGCAGCTTGGGAGAGTCTTGGTGATCTGATTGATGGTTCAACCTACTCAGTAGGTTGGGAACCTAGTCCTCGTAGACCCTCGGCAGAATAGAATGCTAAGTTGAAAGGTGAGAATGAAAGATTGAGGAAACAGGTGGAGGAACTGAGAGAGCAGATGATCATTGATCAAAGAAGAGGAAATGAACGAATGGACAAGCTCATCAACGCCTTAGCCCCTTACTTTTCTTCCTGCCCAATGATCCACGTCCTTCACTCCTTCCAAATTCCCTTGAATTCTTACCTTCTTTTGATCCCTATATTTGATGGCATTGGTACTTCAATTGTTTAAATTGTCATATTATGTATTGTTGAAGCTACTGTGCTTTTATTATCATTACTTCACTATGGGCAATCACTCTATGTTGTGCACTGACATTCACTTGTTGTTCTTGTTATTGTTTATGCTGTGTTGCCCAAGTGGCTTAATGTTGCTGAACTTCTTTTTGATAGTACTTCCTCTGTTATTCTTTTCGATGATGCCAAAAGGGGAAAGTTATATAGGTGTCAACATGGGAGGAACAGAATCGAATGCTGTGCATGAAAGATGGATACATGGGAGGAACAGAATCGAATGCTGTGCATGAAAGATGGATCTGCTTCGCAGGGGGAACGTTGCTGATAATGAAGGGAAACATACGAGGAATCTGGTTCTATGGTTCTCAAGAGATAGCTCTGCTTCGCAGGGGGAACAGTGCTGATAATATGTTGATTATAGTCTGATCCGCAAGAAACATGTGAGGAATCTGGTTCTCAAGAGAAATATCAATTTTGGGTTTGTCATCATCAAAAAGGGGAAAAATGATAAGTTATGGTACTTTAAGTTTTGATGATTAGCCAAACAGTCTTGAAGAACGAGTTGTGATAAGCTCCTTAGGCTTGGTTCTCATGGGGAATATGGCTGATTCGTAGGGGGAACAATATGGAGATCTGGTTCTCAGGGGAATATCAATTCTAAGTTTGTCGTCATCAAAAGGAGAAATTGATAGGTTACAAGTACCTTGGGCACAAGTACTTTAATTTATGTTTTGATGATCTAACAAACTTACCATCCAGAACCTGATAAGGAACCTGTTACACATTTACAAGACCCTGAGATCACAAAGTTCCAGGTTGGGATCCAGCCCTTGGGAAAGCAAGGTGAATGCTATTGCTGAATCAAGGGACTTGCAGGAGCTGACCATAGAAGAGCTGGTTGGACATCTGAAGACCCACTAGATGAAGAGGAAGATAGATAGTGAAAGAAGAGAACCAAAGAAAGAAAAGAACTTGGTACTCAAAGCTGATAGCAATGACTCAAGTGAGGAAGAGTGGAAGGAACAACTGAGGGAACAGGTCCCTACCGGTTCTCGAGGAGACTGATGAAGTCAACTCTCCAGCATGAAAGTTGCTGCCTGCACACGCTATTGTACAGGAACAGTGCAGCAGTCAACTTTCTGTGAAAGGCTTTTTACCTACCTTGCTTACATCATTGTAAGTGATGTCACACACGTATAAATACCATCAAGGAAGGTAAAACAACTTACTTCATGAGAGAACAAGATAAAGGACCTGAAGCATGCCTGGTACAATCATTCAAGTTAATCAACTCAAGATAATCTGGGCAGTGTGCCTTCAGATTCACAAGAACCAGATTAGGGACCTGATACCTTTGTGTTCCCCTGTCAGAAGTATAAGTCAACAGTACAGTTGGAAAGCAACTACAGAAAGTGACTGCCTGCAACTATACCCGCAACAGTTCTGCAGACAATGCATCAGTCACTTCCCATTGAGAAGAGGCATGTACTAACCAAGATTTGACATCACTAAGGTGATGTCTTTTGTAATAAAAACCTGGTCCAAGACACAAGGAATCTCTCTCAAAACTTGCAAAATCTGAAACGAAAATATTCTCTCAAGTGCAAGAACAACCTCTCTCAAGAACAAAGCTGATTCAACCTCAAGGACCGGATCCAAGATTGAAGATGTCTTAAGTCCTTAGGTTTGTTGAGTATTTGTTATTTGTTCTTCAATTGTAACTCCTATCTTGCTTTCTTAGAAGCTGTTTTAGGAAACCCAAAATCACAAACCCTCCAAGTTTGTGTCTTGGCTAGAGTTAGTCGAGTTGTAAAGCCTTTGTAATGGAGTTATTACAAAGTGGCTTGTAATAGGGTTATTACAAGTTAGAGTGATTAAAGTCTTTGTCACTAGAGAGTGACAAAGTGGCTTGTGGTGAGAGTATCACAAGTTAGTCAAAATCTTTGTAACTAGAGACTCACAAAGTGGCTTGTGGTGAGAGTGTCACAAGTTAGTTGAGTTGAATCCTTTGTAATAGAGGTATTACAAAGTGGCTTGTAATAGGTGTTTACAAGTTAGTGAAGTTGAAAGCCTACAAGTGTAGGTCGGGGTTTTTGTCCCCTTGAGTTGGGATTTTTCCACGTAAAAATTCTCTGTGTTCTTTACTTACTGGCGAGCTACTGTAGTAACAATTAGAGAACCTGATTCCCTGTACTGACTGGTTGCACAGTCTGTTGCTTACAGTAGGAACTGCTAGAGAATCTGGTTCTCTATACAGTGGGAACTTATCCCGTGTCTTATCTACATACTGGTTCCGCAGTTAGCACTGTACGAAACTGATATAGGACCAGATTGCTATACAGTTCGGTTTCTCAGTATCTTCAGTGGAAACTCACAGAGAACCTGGTTCTCTATACAGTCTGGTGGACGCTTAGTTTCTAACAATATGCATGGACATTAGACTTTTACCTGAGACATACACCTGTTTCCTTTTGCCTGAAGTGTATGCATGAAAAGCTTTTTCTTTCCCTTGATGCAAAGAGGAAATGTTAATGCTTAGCTTGGCAAACAGGGATTATTTCAAGCTCACAACACGTGTAGCTGTTAGGCATATGTGGACTGTATGAAGCTTTACCCAGAACGCAAAACACGAATAGAGTTACATTCCATTTCATGGGATTCTTCTTATCTTTTGAGTGTATTTTCATATTGTATCGTTAATTAAGGCATATTCAATGATCAAGAAATAATAAATGATGATATGCCTCAGAGATGTCCTCGCCTTCTAAAACACTGGCGCAGTTGAGAACTGTATAATCAAGTTAATCAACATTTCAAATACTTCTCCGTAACTGATCTCAAGTTATAACTGTGTATTCTACATTTTCCCGTGGGAAGATCTAGAAGTCAATGAAGTTTTGGCTGTTCTGGTTACTGGAAGTGGTAGTTATGCGAGCGGTCTACTCTCTTGTATCCTCATGCATACTTGTCTGCGTGGTTTTCCATTACATGTGTGTGGATGTTAGTTATGCGAGAGGATGTGCATCAATCGTTTTGATCAGAATGGTACTAACCTTGTTGCTTGTATTTTTTGTGACGTGGAATGTTCCAGCATTAGCTTTTCTTATTATGGCTAGAATTTCATTACCGTTTGATATCTTTTCTTTTTTCTCTTTAGGGTTCAAAGGCATAGATTTACTTGATAGTAGTGTGCTTTCTCTAACAAGAAAAATCCTTAACTACCCTCTGTGAGAATCATCTTGTTGGTCATCCTAATTTGCAAATATCACGAAGTCGTCCTGTTTGGACAATATCTCTGTGAAGTTGGAAAACCCAGTATTTAAAGTTGAAGTTAATAAGGAGTACTTGGAAATTAAACTGTGTCTGGACATGAATTTCAGTTGGAAAAAAGTTGAAGTTTGTCAGTGAAAACCATTATTGCAGTTGAAATAGTCCTCAAACCAGTTTTTGAAACTTCAAATTCTCTATTTCAAACTGGAGTTGATATAATGGACAAAATAAAACATAAAATTGATTTGCAAATAATATTTTCATTGTTTTCATATAACATATTCCAAACGTCTTAGTGGTTATCTGACAAAACGTTTCCCCTTGGCTCTGTAGGTGTTTGCGGTTATTAAGAAACATCAATCGAGAGTATCGTGATCTTCAGAGCAAGTTGGAAAGCATTATGCAGGTACTATATTGTCATGTTTACATTTACTCTAAGTCGTTTGTGACTTTTCAACTGTGTCATTTGGTAATACCGGAGAATCCAGCTTCTTCATGAGCTGCCCCATAGATGTCTGGGCAAATGCTCAATAAGTGCTTTGAGCAACTACATTGACTTTCACTTACAAATACACCTATTCTATATCAGTCTTTCTAACAGGTATAAAAGTAAGGCCTTTCACGAATAATTCTAAAGCAGCTTAGTATGATTTTCTTAACTTACTTTGTCATTATTTAACCATCTATCAAATTTCTTCTGATACAATTGTCTGTCTCTGTTGTACCAGTTAGTCATCTTAACATTTTTCTTATATGGTTTTTTATATTTCATTGCTCTAATACTATAGTCCCTCTGTAGGGCAGTTAACTCATTATACTCCTGAAGATTATATTGTAGTCAGCTGACAGAAATAATGAACCTGAAATTATAACCTCTTGAGCTTGTCCTGATCAAAATTACATTTTAAAGTTGAACTAGAGGGTAAATCTACTTTTGTGCTGACCCGCTACATTTATCTTTTACTCCTAAGTTCTATGCTATGCAATGTTGACCTCAGAAAGATGTCATATATCTAGCTCTTGTACATTTCCTTCTAGATCCCACTCTAAGCCCCTAAGAACTTTATCAACTTTTCCTTTTTCCCTCTGTTCTTGATTTTGCCACCTAAAGGTCTTTCCTGCATTTAATCATGTGAACATAGCTAGAGGAAAGATAATTATAGAAGAGAGATAGAAACCTTAGTAGGATTATAAAAAACCTTTTTAGCATGCATGGGAGTTACCATGAATGCAGCAGCATGAGATACTAGATAAATTTCTATTCTGGTGGTGTTCCGTTCTCTGATTGCAGTAAAAGAGAGAGCCTGAAGTTACTAATTTTGCCTCTTAAATATGAGAGTATGCTTTTGTTCGTCAGGAAACCACTGCTTTTGCTAATCATGATAAATAAGAAATTTTGCTCGTATCTATTCCTCTTACTAAGACTAAACCATTCAATTTCAGAGGAGGTTTTATAGAGTAATCAACCTAATTTCTTCTTGCATTTTTGTTTTCAATTGTAATGCTAGTAGATGTTTGTGTAAATTGTCTAATAACATTCTTCTTTGCATGTAAATGAAGCTTGAGAAGGAAATTGTTTCTGCTGAGAGGTCAGAGTCATGATCGGTCACTGGTGATTCTCTCATCCTAACGGAGTAGAGGTAATATTCTGTAGTTTCCTTTTTGTTTTCTTGTGTACTGCTTTTTGCTTGGTCCTTTGACTATCATTTAACCTGGTGAAGCCCGGGACAACTCGAGTAGACTGATTAAAAGTTGGAGTTGTGAAAAGTTTGCAACTAGCAAGGTCCTTTGACATTGTTGATAGAGTATGTGAGCCTATATTTGATAGATGTGCATATAACATGTTATATATCAAATAGAACTGGATTTTAACTCCATCTGCTAATACATAAGAAATTGTCAATAGTATAGAGTTGAGATTGCCATATGCACATGCATGATATCAGCTGTCTGATAAGCAAAAAAATTGGATCAGTTACCCGCAACTAGGTCAAAGCTCTGATGTCTAATAATATACACTCTTTGGATTCTGTTTGTTTGTTGTGACGACTGGAAACCTCGAAATTTGATTTTTGAGGGTAAAATGGTAATTTGACCGAACCCGGAAGTTCGAGCCGTATTAATATATTTCCTAGTTTGTAAAATCTCTCGAGTAGAACTCTAGTTTGACTAAGTTAAATAAATGTGCTTTTTAATATATTTCCTCATACTTTGCTCGTTGTCCTATCTACATTTCTATTGCTGGTTACAGTTTTTGTCCTTTCCTTTTATTTTGTCAATAAAGGCTTCCAGATCTAAAGATGGGAAATCAAGGAAAGGCCGAATCATGGACATCGTTTCAGGAATCGATCTTATCGTTGGAGGGCCTGGTTAGGTTTCCAAATCTGAAGAACAAAGAATGTGGTTACAATTCTACTGCTAGAAAAACTATGAAAAATAACATTGTTTAAACTTTTTAAATTACCATATAGGTGCAACTGTTTTGTACTATAAGACAATTATAGTACCTTCATTTATTTTATCTTGTTTTATTTTACTGTGTTCTTTTATGGTTGAAAAGTCGAGCTGCTAAGCTAGATAGTAAGAGGGGTTTTACATATCTTTTTTTTAAGTGAGCTTTATTAATTTAAGGACTATTCGTTTTGTGAGGTATTCATGGAAAGCCTAAAAGGATGAACGATCACTCTTTCGCGATTAGCCTTGACCCTTTTCTTGAAAGCCAACCATCAAATTGTCTTGCAAATTATTTTTTGAAGTATAAATGCTGTCGAACTTCCAGATAAAGGAACTGTATTAGACAAGGATCAAATGAAGAGTAGATAGTTGTGTCCTCTTATTGGAGAATCAAGCACTTATTTATTTGTTCATATGTTTTACAGAAAAAACAAGAGTCAAAAAAGCATATTGTACTTTCGTTAATGCGGGAAGCGCGACTTAGCACAGACGCCCCGGTGAGGATGTGTGAGAGGTTGATATTGGAGGGCCTACGGAGAGGTAGAGGTAGGCCAAAGAAGAGGCGGGAGAGGTGATTAGGCAAACATGGCGCAACTTCAGCTGACCGAGGACATGACCCTTGATAGGAAGGTATGGAGGTCGAGGCACAAGGTAGTAGAGTAGGTAGTGTAGAGTGTTCATAACAGTAGTATTGGCACGCAGTCTCGCTTTCTGTTGGTAGTAGGTTTTTATGACTAACGTTATTTTCTTTCATTGTTGATCAACTTTCTGTCTTGTTGTTTTATTCTGCTTTTATATGGCTTTTTGGTACTGTCCATTCTTTCCTATATTTTCATTAATGTGGTACTTATACTATCCTGAGCCGAGAGTCTATTGAAAACAACCTCTCTATCCTCACAAGGTAGGGGTAAGGTCTGCGTACGCACTACCCTCCCCAAACCCCACGGTGTAGGATAATATTGGGTATGTTGTTGTTGTTGCTCTCTCTAATTTATAAAAGTTTATACTTGTATAACATATTGCTTTCATTCATAAGTGGTCTCTGTTATGAACCCGAATTCACAACACGAGGGAAATGATAGGTTTAATTCATAAGCTCAAAGAATCAATCATTACAATAACAGAAACTAGAACTAAGAAGGAGAGTCAGAGAAGAAGGATAGAGAGAGCCGGGGGAGAACGGAAAGAGATAGTCCAAAGGAAGAATCCAGAAGAACGGAGACGAGGGGAACAAAGTTCTCAACAATACGCATAATCCCAAAATCACTAACTTCTACTCTTTTAATAGAATAGTTCTTGGGCTCACCACTCAACCCGGATCCCAAATTAGTCCGACCATATTGCTTGTTCTTGGCCCAATAGCTCTTCTTAGCCCAATAGATGTGTGTGTGGGGAAACTTATACAAATGTCCCAAATAAGTCTCAACTTACCAACCTCTAGCCATTAGTCATAGACTTACCAACACTAGCCAAGCACATATAAAAATTGAAAAGCCAAATAAATAAGGTTCTTTCTTTCAAAGAATTACATGCAAAAATCTCCTCCATATTTTTAAGCGTGGTTAGCAACATTAAGATGCAAGATAGAAAGGAAATCTCATGGATGAGGTAGCAAATAAGGTGATGAAATACAAAAAAAAAGATAAATAAAATAAATTACAATATTCCAAAATCTAAGCAAAAAAGGAACTTTTTCAATGGGTATAGTTGGAATTCATTGAAAACATATAGATACGTCAATATACAAAATTTGAGGAAGATTGGAGGTGATTTGGATTGGTTTTGTATCAACATTCGTAGTTAAATCGAGTTCAAAGAATTCTTCTGGGACACATGTATCAAACATGTATCACGCATGTATTTCACACACAGGTATACATGTGATACACAATAAATATGATACATATGTGATACACAAATGATACACTGTGTGATAGACATATTATTTTTTTCCATGTGCAGTTTTTACTTCGAATTTTCAATTCAAAGCACCTCAAGACTCCACCAAATCCCAAAACTGAGATTCAAGCTCCTTAAGATGTACCCAATCTATTCTAATAACACCCACTCAAAAGAAAGCAAAAATTTGACCTTTTTTTTTTGCTACAATAGCTAATTGGCTAATATTAGTAATATTTTAAGAATTGGTCATTTTTGTAATGAACTATTTATATAAATGGACATAGCTGATAGTTTCCCATGCGTGTGTTAATATCCTTATTGGGCTGTGGCTGATTCATAACAATCTCCACCATAGAGTCCATGTCCGAAGAGAAAGTTATACAACAAGGGAATGGAAGAGCTTCTCAAATGAATGAAATGGAGACTAAATGCTTGTGCTTACAAGAAGCTTCTGTAATAAAATAAACGGAAAATGGTCAAATATATCCTGTACTATTAAAAATAGTTTAAACATATCTTTCGTTTTACTATCCGTTCAATTAAGACTTTACTGTTATACTATAAAATAAATATACCCCTAATTTAGACGGAATGACACGTGGCAAGCTCAGAATCAAATAACTCATCCCCAATTTTAGTACCCAATTCCAAGCTTAACCCACCCCTCACTGTTAACCGACCCAAACGAGAGAAAAAAAAGTCAAAGGGTTGAAGACTTACAGTTATGTGTGATTAAGGGGAATGAGGGAAGGGTTAGACTCGTTCAAAATCACCGTCGTCCTCGTCACCGGCGAACCCCTTCATTCTCCGCCAAATCTTTCATATATTATTACTGAGTATTTTTTTGTTCTTTCTTTCCTTTTTTTAATTTTAGTTTCTTTTCTTAATTCTTCAACCCATTTCTTACTGTTAACCTTCAAAATTTTATAGCACAACTCCAACCAAAACTTTGCTTCAGTTCACTAAAATAACTATAGAAATCTCAAAAAAGCTTATTCTCAAAAGATACAATTTTTTCATTTTTTTCTTATAAACACTTGAGTTCAAACAAGTATGAAAAGAAGAAACAACCTTCAAAGTTCTAATTCTTTTTTCAGTTTCCGCACTTCCAAATTTCTCCAGGTATAGCTTTCCAGAAATAGAAAATGCATTAAAATTTAAAAAAGGCGATAACAGAAAGAAATAGAGAAGAGAAAGTTTGTTCTGATTACTAGGACAAAGCACCGAACATGTGAATTGCAATCTTATGAAACTATTTGATTCTGTCTAAATTAGGGGTATATTTGTTTCATAGTATAACGGTAAGGTCTTAATTGGACGGATAGTAAAATGGAGGATATAATTTTTAATAGTACAGAGATATATTTGACCCTTTTCCGTAAAATAAAATTACACCAACTTGTCTATCAAATAGAGAAGTGTTATAAATAGAATTTTATTTATGGTGGATGTCTATATTTAGAGAGATTCTAGGGTTCATTGCTTGGTGGCTAAGTCACCCTCTCCCTATAAATAGAGGGTTCTATTCAATTGTAATTCATCCCAAAATCAATAACAATTCTCTCTCCCTACTTTTCTTTGCAATACTGTTCTTCTTCTCTTATTGTTTTATAACACGTTATCAGCACGAGACTCTAACCAATTGAGTAGAAGCTTTGGGATTGAGTATTATGATTGTCAATTGTTCCATGAACTTTCTTCATGATTAAATTCTGGATTTAAGGTAAGTATTTTACTTTATTTTTCTCTTTTAAATTCTTGAAATTCTATAATTTAATTTTATATACAAGCAAAGGAAATAAAGTTTGATTATAACTCTAATGGAGTTTGTAAGAAATTATAATCACCTGAAGTGGTAAAATTCTATGCCTTGCCATGATCAAATTCATGTATGATTGTAGGCAAAAAAAAGTGGAAACCCGTCCCATTGAATTTGCTGCATTCTCATTCCCTTAAGAGAATGTGATAGCAATATGTGATAAGTCTGAAAGAAGACAAAATTATTATCGTGAAGGTATCAATGGATGTGGACGTGGCAATAGACGAAATTATATTCGTCATCATTCTGATAATGAGATAAGGGTTCTCAAAATAATCCTTCACTTTGTGAAAGTAATATTTGTCATTGATTTGACATGAAATTTTATAAAGCACATATAGATGATTATGTCCATTCATGATGTGAATGTGACAACATCTGATTTATGAATACATAGTCATTCTTGGAAGAATATGAACATTCTAGTAGTAGTGAATATACCACACTCACCTCTAGAAGGAGGTTTGAGACGATATAAGAAAATAATGTCATTATTATGGCATGAGTGATCATTGGTCACATACCTAGTGTACGCCAAAATATTTTGGCAATGTGATTATTAAAGGACAACAATAATGCAAGAAACATATCTTGCATATAATTTTGACCATGACTATAATGGTATAACTTTCTCCTTAAAAGAGATATTCACCATATGGATGTTGATGAATGTATGATAGTACAAAATTAATTGAGAACTCTGCAAGAGCCAATTATACTATTTTGGAGAAACACAATTGATTACCAATAAGGTATTGTGTTGTAGTAAGTCTCAAAGTAACTTATTCAATTTCCAAAGTATAGCGAAAGCGGTTGGTTATATTGAGACTATAAATAAAAAAAGATTTAATATCTTCTATTACTACAATTTGTAGTAGGGTAATATGTATGTGAAAAGTTACCCGCTTTATTCTCCAGTTTGTACTACATGATAATAGGCTAGATTCATGTAATTTGGTGATTGTTTATGCCCTAGCTTGACTATGTTTCACTGTTATAGGATAGTTAAATGATGATAAATTGCCTCTAATCATGAATTTCATGTTTTGCAGGAACAAGTTGCGTGTATGAGGACTTAGAGCTGTGATTGAAGCTAAATTGAAGCAAGGGAAGCCCCTCGGAGCTGAGTACGTTGGAAAAAAAGAGAGAAAAAGAGCTGAAATGATGACCCAGACTAGCGCGCCCACTAGCGCGTCCACTAGCGCGACCGCGCTAGCCCAGGTGTTCGAGGCAGAATGTTATGCTATATGCGCGGTCATTAGCGCGCCTAGTAGCGCGACCGCGCTAGTCCAGTTCCGAAAAATAAAGTTCAAGGGTAAACTTGAAAGTTCGGGGGTAATTCCACTTAACCTATAAAAGGTCCAGCTCGCCCAAAGGAACATTATCAAGGTTTTATAGCTTAGTTGAAGGCAAGGAGAGGCAAGAGGCAAGGAGGATAATTCAACATCGAGTTCTTTCTTTCTTCTTTTTGTATTTTACCATTTGTGATGAATTTTGCTTTTGTTATGATGAACACTAGTATGAGTAGCTAAATATTTAGTCTAAGGTTTTGATGGAACCTATTGAAGGATGAACTTCGTGATATGTTAATATAGTTTGCCCGGTTTATTCTCTATTTGTTCAACTATGTTCTTGTTGTGTTAATTGATAGGATCCTCAATTAACTGTCCCTATTTAGTATGTATTACTCCGAAGAGAGTGCATATTTAGGTAATTGTTGAACAACATCACTTCCAGAGTATATGAGGGATCAATAACCGAGGGTTTAAAGGCGGGATTAGGGATATCGAAGCCTTGGGTGCAATCTTAAGTGAGCTGTAATTAAAGCCAGCTAGCGTAACTCGGGAGAGTGCGTCTAGTAAATTGTCGTGATTACTCGGGAGAGATTTACGGTAATAAGAGTGCTCATGATTGATAGAGACGGTTAGGCAAATCTATATGAAACATAACATGAAGGGATTCCATCAATGGGGGAAATCATAACCTTAGATCCTTCTCTTAATTGTTTACAACTTAATCATAGTTAGTCTTTGTTTATTTAATTGCAGTGAGTTATAGTTAGTAAAAATATCCTCAATTGTTATTCAAAACGTTTGGGAAGTGATTACGTAGAATTTAGTGAGTCTAACAATAGTAATTGATAGGTTAATTCCTTGTGGGTTCGACTCTGGGCTAAATACTCAGATTATATTTGCAACGTCCGCTTAGTCCTTTTTATAAGGCATAGTTGGGCGAGATCAAATTTTGGCGCCGTTGCCGGGGAATTAACGGTGTTATCAATTACAATTGAAAGAAATACAAAAATTCTCACTATTAGCGCCAGTGGCACCTCTTATGCCAGAGGCTGCTCTCTATGACTGGGCACAACCCACAGCTGAAAATCTGGCCATAGTGATTTTAGTCCCACAAATACAAGCTAAATCGTTCCAAATCACGAACAACATGCTGCACTTGTTGCAGAACAAGGGACTATTTTCGGGGTCAAAAATCGAAGATCCTCAACAGCACTTGAAGAATTTCCTGTCAATCTACAAAACTCAAATGCAGCCCAACGTAACTCAGGAAGCAATCAAGCTGTTGTTGTTTCCATTCTCAGTGACAGGAGCTGCCCAGACCTGGCTAAACTCACTCCCCATTAATTCCATAACAACTTGGGAGGAGTTAGTCAAGCAATTTGTGAACAAATTTCATCCACCCAACAAGACTGCTCAACAAACCGATGAAATCTTGAGTTTCAAACAGAGTCCAATGGAGACACTGCAAGAAACATGGGAACGATTCAAAGGGATGTTGGTTATATGTCCGCACCATGGTATTCCAGATCAGATGTTAGGGCAGCGGTTCTACATGGGTTTGGCAGATGGCGTGAAGGGTAATGTTGATGCTTCAGCCGATGGAGCATTTTTGAGCAAAACATGGAGAGAAAGCTAGAGTCTGCTTGATAAGATGGCACAGAATTCGGGGTGGACAACCAGGAACGCACCTATCACTCCAGTGGTTCACTCAGCGCCCTTAGATCCATCCAAGACTCTTACTGAAAACATGGCTACATTAATGACACAGATGAGTATACTCACCAAAAAGGTGGAAGAGTTAGGGCAGAAGTAGCAGGTACATATTGTTGATACTACCAATGGGGGCTTATGCACATCTTGCATTAGTCAGCCAATTGGTAACCAGTGGAATGCAGAAATTGATCATCATCACTACCCTGAGGACATGAATTATGTGTCTAACTATGGAGGCCAGAGACAGGGTGGTCAAAATTGGGGCCAACAACAGCAGCCATACAGGCCAGTCCAGCCACAACTCTACAATGGAAACATGGGAGGTATGAGACCTCACAATAATATGGCACCGTATCAAAGGCTACAAGGATATAATAATCAAAATCAGCAGCAGGGGTATCATCCTCCTCAGCAGCAGCATGGTGGAAGGCAGGAAGATGGGTTTGCTAGACTCGAGGCAATGATGCAGCAGGTTATTGGGTCAAATGCAAAAATCAGTGAAAGAGTAGATGCACATGATTCAGCTATCAAGAATATTGAAGTGCAGATGGGCCAGATTTCGATGTCTTTGAATAATCGTCCTCATGGGACATTACCTGCAGACACTCAAATAAATCCAAAAGATCAAGGCCCGAAGCAGCTGATGGCAGTGAGTCTACGTGATGGCAGAGACTTAGACTTGGAGCAAGAGAGGGCTCGAGAAAGCAGGCAGGCTGAGACACTTATACTAGTGCCCATTGAGCTAGATGAGTCAACGAAACTAACAGAGGTGACAGTACAGCCTGCCCAGGAAGAACATAACATACAGATTGAGGCTGAGAAAGAAGCTGAGACAGCCCAGGAACCGGTAGTTGAGGTGGAAGCTGACAAAGAGCAGTCCCAAATCATTGGGAAGAAGAGACCTCCAGCACCATTCCCACAGAGGTTAGCCAAGTATCAGAAGAAGAACAATATAAGAAATTCATGGAGATGCTGAAACAAATCCAGGTAAATATTCCATTGATTGATGCCTTGAAGGAGATGCCTGGTTATGCAAAAAGGATGAAGGACTTGATGTCCCGGAAATTTAATTTCCAAGACTTGGCCACAGTGACTCTCACTCAGACCTGCAGTGCTGTGGTGACTAGGCCAATTGTTGAGAAGCTGTCTAACCTAGGGAGTTTCACAATTCCCTGCACCATTGGTAACTTTGCTTTCTCCAAAGCACTTTGTGATTTGGAGGCTAGCATAAATCTTATGCCCCTGGCGATCTATAAGAGGTTGGGGATTGGAAGAGCTAGACCCACTTCTATGTTGTTGCAGCTGACTGACAGGACCGTGAAAAGACCTTCTGGTATCTTGGATGATGTGTTGATTCAAGTAGGGAAATTTGTGTTCCCTGCATATTTTGTGATTTTAGATTGCAAGGTGGATGAAGAAATTCCCATAATTTTGGGAAGGCCGTTCTTGGCCACTGGGAGAGCTCTCATTGATTATGAGACCGGGGAGCTCAAGATGAGGTTGAACGATGAGGAGATAATGTGCAGAAATCTATGAGGCGACCAAGTGAATTCGCCAATTGTTCTCTTATTGATGCCGTGGATGTAATCGTAGAAGCTGATGATGAGATTCTGACTATTGAGGACCCTCTAGCTGCATGTCTGGTAAATTTAGATGAGGTGAATGGGGAAGAACTGGCAGAATGGGTGTTGGCTTTAGAGGGCAGAGGGTTCTGGGATAGAACTCTTGAATTCGAGCCCCTGCACTTAGAAAATAGAGAAACTCCTACAGCCAAGCCATCCATTGAAGAACCACCAAAGCTGAAATTGAAGCCACTGCCTGCCCATCTCAGGTATGAGTTCCTAGGACCTAACTCCACATTACCTGTTATTATCTCATCTAGTTTGTTAGATGTGCAGGCACAACAACTTTTGCAGGTACTCAAGGAGTGTAATACTGCCATTGGTGGACCATGGCAGACATTAAGGGGATCAGCCCAGCCTATTGTATGCATAAAATTCTGCTGGAAGAGGGACACAAACCTTCCAGGGAATACCAAAGAATGTTGAACCCCAACATGAAGGAAGTGGTGAAGAAAGAAGTGATAAAGTGGTTGGATGCGGGAATCATTTTCCCAATCTCTGACAGCAACTGGGTTAGCCCGGTGCAATGTGTGCCTAAGAAGGGTGGCATGACGGTGGTCAAAATGATAACAATGAGCTGATCTCTACTAGAACCGTCACAGGCTGGAGAATTTGCATGGACTATAGAAAATTAAATCCGGCCACCCGGAAAGACCACTTACCACTTCCCTTCATTGATCAGATGCTAGACAGATTGGCAGGGAGGTCTCACTTCTGTTTTCTGGATGGGTACTTAGGGTACAATCAAATCTCCATTGCACCAGAGGATAGAGAGAAGACCTCCTTCACTTGCCCATATGGCATTTATGCTTTTCGGAGGATGCCCTTTGGCCTATGCAATGCACCCGCCACATTCCAAAGGTGCATGATGGCCATATTCACTGACATGGTAGAAGACATAATGGAGGTATTCATGGATGATTTCTCAGTGGTGGGAAACTCATTCGATGAGTGCCTTATAAATCTGACCCGTGTGCTGAAATGGTGTATTGAGACTAACCTGGTTCTTAATTGGGAAAAGTTCCATTTCATGGTACAAGAGGGCATAGTCTTGGGACATCGGGTATCAAGTAAAGGAATCGTGGTGGATCGTGCTAAAGTTGACGTGATAGCAAAGCTGCCACCTCCAACTTCAGTCAAGGCAATTAGGAGCTTCCTCGGGCATGCCGGTTTCTATCGGAGATTCATAAGAGACTTCTCAAAAATTGCCAACCCTCTCTGTAAGTTGTTAGAAAAAGATCACCCTTTCTTGTTTTCTGATGATTGCAGGGTAGCATTCGAGGAGTTGAAAAAGAGGCTAGTCACAGCACCCATCATTGTTGCCCCCGACTGGGAGCAACCATTTGAACTCATGTCTGACGCCAGTGACTACGCAGTGGGGGCAGTGTTGGGACAGCGGAAAGACAAACTAATGCATCCAATCTACTATGCCAATAGAACGCTGAGTGGAGCCCAGCTGAACTACACTGTGACTGAAAAGGAGACGTTGGCGGTGGTTTTTGCATTCGACAAGTTCAGATCATACGTGATTGGCTCTAAGGTAATTGTATACACTGATCATGCAGCTCTCAGGTACTTGATTGAGAAGAAGGAGTCTAAACCGCGCCTGATTCGTTTGGTGCTGTTACTGCAAGAGTTCGACCTCGAAATTCGTGACCGTAAGGGCACAGAAAACCAAGTTGCTGATCATCTATCACGACTTGAGGGAGCTGAAAACTCAGTTGAGGTTGAGGATATTTTGGAAACCTTTCCAGACGAGCAACTGCTCGCTACAAGTCTTGAGGAAGTGCCATGGTATGCAGACTTTGCAAATTACCTGGCGTGCGGTATAGTTCCCTACGACCTTTCCTCTGTACAAAAGAAAAAGTTTTTCGTGACTGCCGCATGTATTATTGGGATGAACCTTATCTGTTTCGAATATGTGTTGACAATATGATCCGGAGGTGTGTCCCCAAGATAGAACAATCTTCTGTTTTGCAGGCATGCCAAGCATCGGCGTATGGAGGGAATTTTGGAGGAGTCAGGACGGTCGCGAAAGTGCTAGAGGCCGGGTTCTTCTGGCCAACAGTGTTTAAGGATGCACATCAATGGGTGAAGGGCTGTAATGAATGTCAGCGAACCGGGAACATTTCCCGTCGCCATGAGATGCCCCTGAACCCAATTCAAGAGATTGAAGTATTCGATGTCTGGGGGATTGACTTCATTGGCCCTTTCGTCAGCTCCTTTGGCAATAAGTACATACTTGTTGCTGTAGATTACATGCCCAAATGGGTAGAAGCTGTAGCATTTCCCACTAATGATGCAAGAGTGGTGGTGGGGTTTTTGAAGAACATATTCACCCGTTTTGGGACCCCGATAGCTATTATCAGTGACGGAGGCACCCACTTCTGTAATCGAGCCTTTGAGAAGTTGCTAGCGAAGTATGATGTGCGCCACAAGGTGGCAACATCCTCAGACCAGTGGACAGGTGGAAGTGTCTAATAGAGAGATAAAGAGTGTATTGACCAAGACAGTAAGCGCCACAAGAACTGATTGGGTGAAAAAGCTAGATGATGCACTCTGGGCCTATAGAACTGCTTTTAAAACACCAATTGGTATTTCACCATATAAGTTGGTGTTCGGGAGAGCCTGCCACTTGCCAGTGGAGCTTGAACATAGAGCTTGGTGGGCAATGAAACAACTGAATCTAGACATTGAGGCTGCGGGCACAACGAGAATCACAGAATTACATGAGCTCGACGAGTTCCGATATCTTGCTTTTGAGAGCACAAGGTTGTACAAGGAAAGAATGAAGAGGTTGCGCGACAAAAACATTGTGGAGCGGAATTTCAACCCCGGGGACATGGTATTGCTCTATAACTCATGATTAAGGCTATTTTTGGGTAAGCTCAAGTCACGATGGTTTGGACCATTTCGAGTGGTCGAAGTATTCCTTTCAGGGGCTGTAGCGATTGCCTCAGAGAAAGACTCTCATACATTTAGAGTCAATGGGCAGAGATTGAAACTATATGTAGGCATGAATGAACCAAAAGAAGTGTCAGAGATCCATCTGACTGAACCTCAGAGATCGAGCGAACCTTAAATGCGCTTGTCTGCGTCGTGCCGCGACGTTAAGTCAGGCGCTGCATGGGAGGCAACCCATTGATTTGTTGTAATCGTCGTGCCACGACATTAACTAAGGCGTTGGTTGGGAGGCAACCCATTGATAGTAGTAGTTGTTAATTTTGAGTTTAGGGAAGTACTAACCAATGCAGGTGAGCTTGGGCAGGTGACAAGTCCTTTGGAAGTGGAAGGAACAGGTGAAAAATATGAAAAAAAATTGTGCCCAGGAGCGCGGTCACGCTACCCACCGCGCATATGGGCAAGTATTCTGCCTTAGCTAAATAATACTAGCGCGACCGCGCTACTGACCGCGCATGTGACCGTGCTAGTGGCCACGCATATGACCAAGTATTTTGCCAGGCTAGCGCGGCCGCACTCGTATCGCACTACGACCGCGCTAGTCCCGCCCAACTGAAGCGTTTTTCTGCCTTTAACTTAAAAAATAGTTTTTTTCTTTATTTTATTTTTTTTATGTTAATTTTTTCCTTTGTTCTATTTTTTTTCACCCCCCATCTAATTAATGCCCCCCCCTCTTCCCCCAATTCCCCAACGATCAAAACAAAGAAAAAACAAACGAACCCTAACCCCTTTTTCTTCCAAATTCCCTCTTCTTCAACTCCCATCTTTTTCAAATTCCGAACCCACCTTCACCAAGCTTCAAGTCACATTCTCCCCAACTCTTTTTCACTTCTCCTCACATTCTCTCACTACAGAATTTCTTTGTACCATTTTTCTTTTTTTTTTCTCTCCAGAATTTCGTTTTTATTTTTGTATTTAGGTAGTTGTTTTGTTTCTTTTGTTTTCTTCGTAGAATTTATGGCATATGTTGTAGTGATTGCGGGTCGTAAGATTGGTGGAGTTGTAGCTTGAATTAGTAGGTGATTTTGGGGATATTGCGGGAGTATTGGGGTTGTAACATATTTGAAATGGGTGTGAGTATATAATGCCTACAAGGTGTTTGTGTAAATGCCTCAGTGACTGTAATTGTGTAATTGTGACCAATTGTGCGTGTGAAGTCTGAGTAACCGCATTATGTCACATTTTTGTTTTGGGCTGTGCTAATGTTATTCTATTTTTCCAGGCACTATGGCTCCATCTCGGAAATGCCGCACCATAGGTGCATCTTCTAGCAGCCAGGCTGGTTCGTCCAGGGCGCGCGGGTCAGCCCCTGCTCGTCCTTTTGATGCCAACAGATTCGTATCTGCAAAGGCTCAGGACCGCTTTGCAGATAATGCCCCTAAAAAGCCGATACCGGAAAGGGGAATAGATATAGGGTCGGTCCAAATGGGCTGCCCTCACATGTATACTGAGCTGGTAAGGTGGGGATTGCAGACCTTCATTGACGAGCCGGGCGAGGGGAATGTGATGGTTGTCCGCGAGTTTTACGCTAATGTGAAAGAACATGTGAATGGTGTTGTAACTGTGCGTAGAAAGGCAGTGGATGCCTCGGTGGAGGCTATACGTAGGATGTACCAGCTGCCTCCTCCTGTGGATCCCTATGAAGACGGATATGAAATGTATGGCAGGTCACACACGCAGTGGGCGATGTTCTTTGAAACAATCTGTGTACCCGAAAAGGAAGTTATATGGATGAAGTATGGTCAGAAGTTTCACTCCGCGGCACTAACCTTTGAAGGGAAATGCTGGTTATATGTTATTGACAACCGCCTTATCCCATCCTCCAAAACCACGGAGGTGAATGGTCCTCGAGCGGCTCTGATTTGGTGCTTTATGACTGGCCACAACTTTGACGTGGCCAAGGTGATTCATGAGGAGATGTTCATTCGTCGTCCGGTAAAAAGGTATGAGTTCTTTTTCCCTTCCTTGGTTACTAAACTATGCCGGGCAGCGTGGGTGCCAGAAAATCTGGATGTAGATGGGAGAGTGCCGAGAGACCACAAGTTCCGAGCAGACAAGGTTACTACTGGTAAGGAGCCAGTGGCAGCAGGTGGGGATGATAGTAGTGAATCTGATGACTCTGAGGATGCGGAGGCTGAGCAGGAGGATGTGGAGCCGAGCCACAGGCCCATGAGCAAATTGCAGCAGCTGCAACACCATCTGGGACTGCAGCACCATCTAGAGCTGCTCGGGTTACCCGATTCACAGCTTTGGAGCAGGAGGTGGCTGGATTGCGTATCTCGGTCCCTGAATTGGGCACACGTGTTGACACAGTGGCAGCCAGCAGGTGAAATCGGAGAAGAAAATCTTGCGATGGCTGAGGGCTCTGGGTCGTGCGTGCAATTTGAACCCAGACACTGTCTCTGATCAAGAGTGATATTTCAGGGAAGTTCCTTTACCTCACTATTTTTTATTTTGTATGCCATGGGGACATGGCTTCATTTTAAGTGTGGGGTGGGGTATACTTCAGTGTATGTATGTACATGTAACAATTTGACTGTTTGATGTTTCTTTGTTTCGTCTTGATTGTTTTTGATGTTTTGAGTAATAGTTACATTAGGTAAACTTAAGGTAGGTAAGTTGACTTGTCCCGATGACGGATCTTTTTCGACGGAGTTCTTGAGGGTCTAAGTCGACGTAAAAAAAAAGGAATATGTGGACTCTTCCTGATGACTGATCTTCTAGACTGTTTTCTTGAGGGAAGTAAGTCTAAAGAAAATACCAAAAAGATTTTTTTTGTTTTAGGTAGTGTAGTAACTCCCCCTTGGTTTTTCTTTGGGTCACGGTTCTTTTCCAAGGCTTTATCTTGAACCGAGTGTAGTTAGTTTTTGTTTATTTTGTTTTTAGTTTGTAGTTAGTATTGATGGGCTACGAGCTGAAATAGAAAGAGAAACCCTTGGCGTTGATACACCTGAACATAGTAGACACTAGAGTGTAACGCTTAGTCTCAGTGGTTGATTCTTGCTAAGGTGCCTTAAATTGTATGTTTGTAACTGACTTGAATACTAAAAAGGGAGTGTCTTGATAAGCCAATCCGGGGTGAGTCATATGCCTTATGTGTGTGAGTTGTACTGTATTCTATGCTTTACATTTGATGCCTAGAACTTGCCTCGTGTGTTTGCAAAGCGAAATAGTAGCTTCATTCAGTCTTAGAAGTGATATAGGCATTTCTTTGTTAAGCCAAATATATAAAGTAGACCCACCTAAATGTAATACATCGTAGTCAACCCCTTTGAGCCTATGAGCCTGTTTCTTTGGTAACCACATTGCGAACCTTACCCAATTGTTTGAATGGCCATCTGTTTGAACCCCTTTACCTCCCACAAGCACTTGAATGGTATTGAAATATGCAAGAGCTAAAGTGCGGTGTGGTGGTTTGGTTTTTGAGTGGAACCGATGAAATAGAGAAAGGTGCAGTTTGTGGAAAAGTAAAAGAATAAGCACCACTTAAAAAAAGAGAGAGAATGAGTAAATGTAGTAGTTGATAAGTGGTGATTTGATACAATTGCACCTAATGGAGTGGGATGTTATAAATAAAAATGTGGTGGAATGTCTCGTTGACATAAGTATGATTTTGAAGGTTAATGTGAATGTATTAAAAGTGCTTAGGGAGGTTAGTCACTATATCAAAATATATCCTACCCGTCCCTTAGCCTACATTACAACCAAGTGAAGTCCTAATTGATCTTAGACTGAATGGGCTCGATTAGTAGAGTAGTACACTACGGGCAAGCCTATGGTGCGTCTTTGTGGCATGTGAATGTTCTTTTTGAGAGTGAGCGAATTTATTCTATCTAAGTTCCTAATTGTCTTAATATTAATATTTGTGGAACTACTCTCTTGTGTGATGTGAGGGCATGTGATTCACGAAGGAAAGGTAAGTCTTGACTTTTGTATAGAGTAATTTGAGTAAGTACGAATATTGCATGACACGTGAGAGTCGACTTTTGAGGCAAAGATTGTTCACTACTAGGCGTAACCTTGGTGATTTATTCTTGGTGTGATACTTTAAGGGAAAAGGCTTAGTGAAGGAACCTTTATAGAGTGTGGTGGATTTCTCGAGGACTAGCAATGAATTAAGTGTGGGGTGTTGATAATAGGCTAGATTCATGTAATTTGGTGACTGTCTATGCCCCAGCTTGACTATATTTCACTATTATAGGATAGTTAAATGATGATAAATTGGCTCTAATTGTGAATTTCATGTTTTGCAGGAACAAGTTGCGTGTATGAGGACTTAGAACTGTGATTGGAGCTAAATTGAAGCAAGGGAAGCCCCTCGAAGCTGAGTACGTTGGAAAAAAGAGAGAAAAAGAGCTGAAATGATGACCCAGACTAGCGTGCCCACTAGCGCGACCGTGCTAGCCCAGGTGTTCGAGGCAGAATGTTATGCCATATACGCGGTCATTAGCACGCCTAGTATCGCGACCGCGCTAGTAGAGTTCCGAAAAATAGAGTTCAGGGGTAAACTTGGAAGTTCGGGGGTAATTCCACTTAACCTATAAAAGGTCCAGCTCGCCCAAAGGAACATTATCAAGGTTTTATAGCTTAGTTGAAGGCAAGGAGAGGCAAGAGGCAAGGAGGATAATTCAACATCGAGTTCTTTCTTTCTTCCTTTTGTATTTTACAATTTGTGATGAATTTTTCTTTTGCTATGATGAACACTAGTATGAGTAGCTAAATATTTAGTCTAAGGTTTTGATGGAACCTATTGAAGGATGAACTTCGTGATATGTTAATATAGTTTGCCCGGTTTATTCTCTATTTGTTCAACTTTGTTCTTGTTGTTGTTAATTGATAGGATCCTCAATTAGCTGTGCCTATTTAGTATGTATTACTTGGGAGAGAGTGCATATTTAGGTAATTGTTGAACAATATCACTCCCAGAGTATATGAGGGATCAATAACCGAGGGTTTAAAGGCGGGATTAAGGATAATGAAGCCTTGGGTGCAATCTTAAGTGAGCTGTAACCAGCTAGCGTAACTCGGGAGAGTGCGTCTAGTAAATTATCGTGATTACTCGGGAGAGATTTATGGTAATAAGAGTGCTCATGATTGATAGAGACGGTTAGGCAAATCTATATGAAACATAACATGAAGGGATTCCATCAATAGGGGAAATCATAACCTTAGATCCTTCTCTTAATTTTTTTACAACTTAATCATAGTTAGTCTTTGTTTATTTAATTGCAGTCAGTTATAGTTAGTAAAAATATCCTCAATTGTTATTCAAAACATTTGGGAAGTGATTACGTAGAATTTAGTGAGTCTAACAATAGTAATTGATAGGTTAATTCCTTGTGGGTTCGACTCTGGGCTAAATACTCAGATTATATTTACAACGTCCGCTTAGTCCTTTTTATAAGGCATAGTTGGGCGTGATCACTATACAAATAAAAAAATACCACAATAAAGTGGATGTTTATTGATATTAAAACCCATATCATAATAAACTTGGAGTTTATTGATAATTGCATACGTCATGGTATAAACCTGAACTTTATCAATATTGATAATTTATCTTGTTGGCATAACTAGTTTAGCCATATCAATTTATGTATGATGTGCAAAAATAAAAGAGAGTTCATATGGGTAAATATTAAAGAACTAGACAGTCTTTACGAATTCTCTTATATTGCTTGTTCTCATTAGTTAATAGATCAACTAAAATTGGGATTGAATCCCATGAATGCTGGAAATATCAAAGGTGAATATGAGCCCTATCACCTGCAATGTATACCACATAAGATGCATCTATGAGATGGTTACATGTGCGATTATTATTAACCCACAACATGGTGTTTGCGAGTTAACTTGCTGAATAATTTGATTTAGAGCATAATTTCCAGATTTTTTATTCAAGATAGTTTATCTTGATAAGTTGGTTTACATCACAGCTGGTTTAGAAAAATGATTTATTCAGTGCATCCACTTAATAGCTAAACTATTGCTTATGAGAATAAAGTTATCTATATCAGTTTTGTTTACCGTGAAAATGGTAACATCAATTAAATTTGTAAATGGGACTCTAAAAATACGTGATTTAATTTTATGCTAGTTGTTAGAGCAGTTGATGCTAAAAGTATGAAGTTTTAACGATGAGATACGAGCTAAAACGGGGCAGTAATCAAACCGAGGGGCCTGCTGCCCGGGCTTCGGACGGGTCGATGAAGGACCTCGGGGTCGATATCCGGCTCGAGCCCGAGCCATAGGGGATGACCGGGAAAGGGATGACAGTTAGAATATAATTAAAGAAAGCTCTTTATGGCCAATAACACGCAACAAATGAAGAACAAGTATGAAGGCAATAAATGCTAAAAAGTAGCCTCGAACAAGTAAGAGCGAGCAAGTTAGAGAGAAGAAAGAGAGAGAGATATTATTAATCTTGAGTGGAGTAGTTGGAGCAACAACAACCCCTTACAAGGTAGTGAAGATTCCCTTTATATAAGAGGTGAATCCGATTATGGTATAACATGCATTAATTATAAAAGCATGGAGATGGGACGGCTAGTTGTGACGCCTCGAC
This sequence comes from Nicotiana attenuata, assembly GCF_001879085.1. Lineage (NCBI taxonomy): Eukaryota > Viridiplantae > Streptophyta > Magnoliopsida > Solanales > Solanaceae > Nicotiana > Nicotiana attenuata. Next base: position 80,322 of record NW_017670547.1, read on the forward strand.
ACGGGCTCTGGGTAGGCCGGCTCTGTCAGACCTAGCCATGTGTTTTGGGAGTTCCCCACTTTGCTCTAGCCTCGATCTTCGTCTTCTTTGAGTCGGGTCTCGACGAGCCTCGAGGAAGGGGACTCGGCCGTAACTCCGCGTCCTCGGGGCCACGAGGTATCCTTCCGAACTGACTTGATAGCAAGAAATGATGCCCTCTGATTTCAGCGCATACAAGTTTGATATAGGTTATATACGAAAGTACATTACATTCTCTCCTCACAAGTGGTTTAGGGTCAGGAACCAAATAATTCTATCTTATTATTATTGATATGCGGTGTATATTTTGATTAACACCATAACGCACAAAGATAGATCTTCAAAGTTGAGAAAACAAGTTAGTTTTTCTAATATGAGGGGGAGACATGATAAGCAGTTTAGAAAAAGTTACGTGGAATGAATTACCATTTCCAGATCTAGATCCTCGAATAAGATAATATGAATTTGAAGTTTATAGAAGATAATTCATCTGCAATATATTGTAAAGCATGCCGGACGCATTTGCTGACCCAAAGAAAGTAATTGTATTCTCATTGCAAATGCTCCTATTAAGTCCTAGAAGGACAAATTCTATGGTTAGCTTAAAGCGTATAGACAAATTGGTTTCAAATAAACTTCTTGATAAAGAAGATGAGCAAATGATCAAAATGATCATTATAAAGGAGGCCAGTGATCTAGAAGATCACATGACATAACACTTCATAAAATCTCAAGAGAGATTCAGGTACTTGAATATATGAATGAAGAGATCTCTATGTTATGTCTATATGAAAATAAGGAGGTTGGAACTGCGATATAAAATATTTGTCGACGACATCGATAATATCGCTAAATATATATGAGGATCTTAAGACTGGAGAAACAATTCAAGTAGAATTTGGTTTCTTATGAAAGACATAAAGTCAATGGTATGTGCAATCAGTTTTCGATATCTTATATGTCTGGCATGACATGAAAACTTGATGCAAATCTAAAGTCTATTTATATGGCTTATTTGACTATACTTATACGATAACCCCTGAAGGATTTAAATTGCTTGAAGCATACACAATTCTTGATCTTGAAGTACCACATTCTCAGTGCAATTTGTGCATATATGTATCTTGCTATAATTATAAGCATGATAATATGATAGCGAGAATCTCTATGGAGATATTGAAGAGCCATTCCACGACATTATATGAAGACATTATATATCTATCAAGAATGATGATTTCAAGGTGCAATATATTCATTCAAGTTAAAATGGTTGATTTGTTCATCAAATGTCTACCAAAGATCTTTTGAAGATGGTGCACAAGATTGGAATGTAAATGCTTAAGGATGCGAATTGATGCTCTCATCAGGGGGAGTTAATACGCGTTGTACTCTTTTTCCCTTACAAGGTTTTGTCCCACTGCGTTTTCCTTGCAAGGTTTTTAACCAGGCAACCAAAAAGGCGTATTGTTAGATATGTGTACTCTTTTTCCTTTTCTAGAATTCTTTTTCCCATTGGGGTTTATTTTAGTTAAGGTTTTAACGAGCACATTATCTGTTGAATAGACATTCAAGGGGGAGTGTTATAAATAGAATTGTATTTATGGTGGATGTCTATATTTAAGAGATTCTAGGGTTCATTGCTTGGTGGCTAAGTCACCCTCTCCCTATAAATAGAGGGTTCTATTCAATTGTAATTCATCCCAAAATCAATAACAATTCTCTCTCCCTACTTTTCTTTGCAATACTGTTCTTCTTCTCTTATTGTTTTATAACAAGAAGGAAATATTTTCAACAAGTTATTAGCAAGAAAGGGAAAGAAATAATTTGTGCTTTCAACCAAATAAGACATGTTTTACTTGGGACTTCCTTTTTCTATGATGATTGATTCTCCATATTACAATCTAAAAGTTACTACTCCCTCGATTTCAATTTAAATGACACACTTTACTTATTAGTCCGTTAAAAAAAAGAATGACAAATTTACATATTAAAAAATAATTTAACTTTGATTTTTTCATTTTACCCTTAATGATAAACTTTTATAGCCACACAAATATTATGACCCCACAAAGCTTTTACCCTTAAGCTTTTAGGACAACATGTTCAAAAGTCTTCTTTTATTTCTTAAACTTTGTGCCAAGTCAAACTACCTCATCTAAATTGAAACGGAGGGAGTAATAAATATTCCGTTCAGTCTGTATGCGTGCATCTTTCCAATGGTACTGAGGACGCCATTTAGACAATATTAATTGAACGATAAGAGTACTCCTACATCACAGGATTCTTTGTGCCCCCACTAAATCTCTCTTAACCTTGAGAAAGTTTCCAGCATTTTCTGTCATTTCCATTTCAAATTTACATGCCAAAGATTACTCAATATTAGAGAGGTATTGTCCTCGAGTGAGGAGTATCACAGCTATGGTATTGGTGAATTGGTTGAAGAAAGCAGGACCCAAGCCTGACAAACTTTGAGCACCCGAAGCTTCAAACCATATGTAATCAAGAAGAACCAGTTGGAAGAGCCATAGCAGTCTGACTGTATAATATCAGCGGCAGGGTCACTACACCAGGGACGATTATTTCTTAAAGAGAGATGTGATTCAAATTTGAAACCAAGGAGGAGGCAAGCTCATATCAGCTAGGGCATCACTATCTTTGGAATGGTCAACTGGAGTAGGCCGAAGAATGGATGTGTTGCTAGCTAAGTCAGCGCTCAGGATCTGAAAATTTGTTGACCTCTCAATAGTCAATCAAGTGATCAACTATGCCTCAATAGCAAACTAGTTGGGGTCGATTGATTGAGTCCTCCTGTATCTACCAAGAGGATTTATCATGGTTAGACTATCTCTATGCTGCCTGTCTACCTACTGTAATCCTTCTCCTCAATTCAGGCTGGGGACCGAGTTTGCTTGAGACATATAAGTCATGGAGTTAACATTGTCGACCTCTCACACAGAAATTTCCAGCTAAGAACAAATTAAAATATTGCGCTTCTTAATTATCGCCTGTCAATCATTGGTAAATGAATCTATACAGATATCTTGTATACTTACTCCTCAAACTGCAACGAGAACATGACATCAGGCACATATCCTGAATCAAACAATTGGGCCGTCAACCCAGTCAAAACTTGATGCAGATAGCTTTCTTGAAGGGACATAATATTACATGCAGAGAATGTATATATTTTGTTCTGCAACTCAGTCCAACTATATCCAGTTTCCTTCTTTAATGATTTCTCCTTTATCAGCTTTCTCATCTTGGCCGTTTCATCCCACATCTGTAGCTCCGCATATATATTAGACAATACGATATAGGCTGAAGTATCATCTGGATCGATACCTAAAATCTTTTCAGCGGCATATTTCCCCAAGATGAAGTCTCTGTTAGCTTTGCAACCAGACAAGAGGCACCGCCACACCACCTTATCTGGCTCCCCTGGAAAGCTCTTTATAAAACCATAAGCTTCTTTTGTTTGTCCTTTGCGTGCAAACAGACTCACTATACAAGCCAAGTGATCTGTCCTTGGAGTGATTCCATACACCTGGGTCATGCTATTGAAGTGATGAAGTCCCTCATCTAAAAGTCCAACGTGTCCACAAGCAGATAATACTCCAAGAAATGTGATATCATTAGGTTTAATGCCATTACTTTGCATCGTAGCATAAATCTCTAAAGCTTCTTTCCCAAACCCATGTTGAGCATATCCTACAAGCATGGTGTTCCAAGATACCAAGTTTTTCATAGGAAGGACGTCGAAAACTCTACGTGCATCAACAAGTCGTCCGCATTTAGCATACATATCAATGAGGGCGCTCCCAACAACCACATTGGAATCAAATCCAGGCTTCAGAACACGACAATGGGATTGTTTGCCCCACTCAATAGCTGGTAAATCTCCACAAATGCTCAAAATGCTAGAGTAAGTGTAAAGATTCGCTTCGAGACCCTCAAGCAACATCTCCTTGAGAAATCTCATAGCATCTTCATACCGACCTGAGCTCACACAGCCAGCAATTAGCGTATTCCAGCTAACAACATCATGTTCTTTCATTTCTTGAAAGAGCTTTAATGATTCCTCAAACAGGTCACTTTTGGAGTAAAAATCTAACAACGCATTGCATACAAAACTAAATGAGTTGAACCCCAATTTTACAATCCGGCAATGGATCTGTTTCCCAACTCTAAGTTCTTTTACATTTGCAAAAGCTCCAAGAATTGATGAAAATGTTTGCTCACTTGGTTTCAAGTCCGAGTCGAGCAACCAACAGAAAAGGTTAACGGCCTCTCTTGCACCCCCTAACTGCACACAGCCACCAATCATTGCAGTCCAAGCATGCAATTCTGGTGCATCTGCCTCATCAAAAGCTCGACGTGCCAAGTCCAATACACCACATTTTGCATAAAAGTCAATCAAACCAGTCACCAAAAATTGATCCATCGCAAAACCAGACTTGACAATCAGACTATGAATTTGCATCCCAAGTTGCATACTTTTCATAGCAGCACAAGCATTCAACACACTCCCACAGAAAAACTCATTCACTATCCTCCCTACCCTCAAAGCCAACAAGAAAATCCTCAACCCTTCCTCATACTCCCCACACTGGCAATAACAAGAAATGAGAGAAGCCCAAGTTACAGAATTGGGTTCCAAAATGCCATCAAAAACCAATCTTGCTGACTTCAACAACCCACATTTGCCATAAAAATTAACCAGACAATTAGTCACAAAACTATTAAGGCTCTCCTCAGTTCTATACATCCTCCCATGTAACTCCTTCCCTGTCCTTTCAGCTCCTAAGCTAGTGCAAGCTGATAAAGCAGCTACATATGTATAACCATTTGGAGCAAACCCATCTTCAAGAACCATTGATCTAAAACAACCCAAAGCTTTTTCAGACATACCCATTTGAGAATATGTGGAAATCAACGTTGTCCAAGAAATGATATTTCTTTCAAGCATTCTGTCGAACAGTCGTTGGGCATCATCGAACTGATTGAGCTTTAAGTACATGGCGAGCAAGTGATTGTTTGTGAAAACGTCTGCTTTGGACCCAAATTTGAGTAGCTTTGCATGGACTGCCTTGCCATTGAGCAGGGACTTTGAACGGGTGCATGCCCGAAGGAGTGGAGTAAAGGACATGAAAGAAAATATAGAGTAATAATGACTACAGTGAATATGTAAAATATTTACCTAGTGATTTCTAATTTTAAACTCAAACATAAACTTAGGCTATATATAACTTCTTGAAACTTTTGAGAAGAATAATTTTGCCTAATGGTATCTGAATGTAAGTTATGAGTTGACTAGGAGATAAAATGGTTAGTATTACTTTTTATTGTTTTAATGATTTATGGATTTTTTTTTCTTAAGGAATTGGCTCATCACTTGTTATCATTGAATCGTGTTAGTTATCCTATTAATTAATGTATAACTTAATTCTTTTAGATCTTCACTAAAATAAGTTATAATACTATGAGCTAGTGAAAGTGTCTAATAATTTCTTGTGGTACTCACAATACATCCCACCTAACAATAATAAAAGTTTAGTGACTTCAAATTAATCACCTTTCAAGAATAAGAATTAGTATATGTTTCCTCTAACCAACTTTTGGAGCAAATCAGAAGACACTTAATTATCATGATTGGCTTAATACACACACCCCTCTCCAGCTTGCACATTTCTGGTTTACATACCCTAAAAAACGAGTTTCTTTTTACACTATTTATGGTACATTGGTACTTCCTAATTATTTTTTATTTTTATTTTTTTTACTTCCTAATTATTGAATCCCAAATCTCAAGGAAGAAACCTGTATACGGTAGAAACCGGGCTCGTCTACGACGTGGTAGATCAACTTGAAACATGAGGGACTAAAGATCGACCCCCGGTCCCATCGGGCCAGAACCCGAGATCAGAATGTCCGTCCTCGAGAACATTGAGTCTGTGATCCCGGAATAGACCCTGACCCCGAACGAGCTTGAGGAAACATTGTTAATGTAACCAACAGAAGATCGAAATAACAGAAGGTCGAAATATCCGTGACCGGTCGGATATTACGGCGGGAATCTCGGCACGTGTCATTGCGGAACCAGCAAATCAACAAACTAGGAGATTTTTACCTTCTATAGAATTGTACCTAAAGTAGGACTCCCCTGCTATATAAAGGGGGTCTGATTACTTGTAAAATATATTGTAACACGCATTCCATATTATTATATTATTATTTTCTTTCTTTAAGCTCTTGTTCTTCAGTATCTTCATATCGATCGAATTGTATCCAGTTCAAGTGTGATCGATTTTTTTAAGGCTGTAACTATTCAAGTTATGCGGTTTGAATTTACTTTACCATTGCTTATTTCAATTGTATTTTCAATTTATCGCTTTGTGTCAATTTAATCCACGTATCCTTAAAATCACTTACAAGTTCAATTGTTATCCGATTTTGAGGATAACAGTTTGACGCCCACCGTTGGGCTAAGAATAGTGGTTGTTTGACACAAATTTCTATAACACACACTCCTTTACACTGGTTCTTTGAAGTGCCTCTAGTATCAGGTTAAAGCTCAAAATGTCAAACCCACAATTGGCACCCCTACCTGTTGACAATGAATCCGGTCACCACAGTGAAAATAACAACATAGCGCCTTGTAACGAGGTACCGTCCGCTGATCCCATCGGAATTCCAATCGCCGACTCGTTAGACGCTGACTCACATGTGGATATCGACACAAATCTGCCTACCGACCCCGCTAATAGCATCCGTGATGGAGCCCGATCGGCACTGCAAAATACTCAAAAAAATGGAGGGGATGGGATCAATTTACGGATGATCTTCGAAATGCTACAGGCTCAATAGGCGGCAATAGCTCAGCTACAGAACCAAAGCCGTGCACCGAGCAGAATTGAACCTGATCCGTCTGGGAAAGTCACCCGCAGGGACGAAATGGTCGCAGAGAGGTCGAATGGAAATGAATTGGGGACTAATCCCGAGATCATAAAAATGCTCGAGGAGCTGACAAAACGGATAGAATCAGGGGAGAAGAAAATTGAAGCAAATGACAAAAAGGTAGAAACCTACAATTACAGGGTCGACCAAATCTCGGGAGCGCCGCCGATACTAAAAGGCCTGGATTCCAAGAAGTTTGTGCAAGAAACTTCCCCTCCGAGTGTGACTCCAAAGCCGATCCCTAAAAAATTCCGCATGCCCGAGATTCCTAAGTACAACGGAATGACTAACCTAAATGAGCATGTCACCTCCTACATATGTGCCATCAAAGGGAACGACTTAGTGGATGATGAGATCGAGTCTGTTCCGTTGAAGAAATTCGGAGAGACCCTATCAAAGATAGCTATGATGTGGTATCACAACTTATCTCCTATTCTATTGACTCATTCGCTATGCTTGCAGACTCTTTCGTGAAAGCACACGCCAGGTCTATCAAGGTCGAGACTAGGAAGTCGGACCTTTTCAAAGTAAGACAAAAGGATAATGAGATTCTCAGAGAGTTCGTGTCCCTGTTTCAAATGGAACGGATGGACCTACCACCGGTTGCTGATGATTGGGCCGTCCAAGCGTTCACCCAGGGACTCAATGTTCGAAGCTCAGTGGCTTCATAGCAGTTGAAGCAAAATCTGATAGAATATCTGGATGTTACTTGGGCGACGTACATAACCGGTATCAATAAAAAGTCAGAGTCGAAGATGACCAACTTGGGGCCCCTTCGGGGTCTGTTTGTCCCGTCAAAATCGTCGACGGAGTCAAGAGAGATATCGATCGTGAATCGAGGTCAAACAGGGATCAGTGTCATCCTTACAACAGAGATCGACGAAGTAGTGGGTCCAGGCGGAATTCTATGCGAAGAGAAAGGAGAAGTGATTGAGGTCAGAGAAACCGGGGACTCATGAGCAAGAACGGTGTCGACAGGCCTATCGGTCCTAAGGAAGCATTGAGGTTATTGGAATATAACTTTAACGTCGATGCTGCCGCCATTGTATCAGCTATCAGACGCATCAAGGACACCAAGTATCCTCGACCTCTACAATCCAATTCAGCCCAAAGAGATCCTAACCAGATGTGCAAATATCATGCACTGACATCCACAGTACAGAAGATTGCCGACAGTTGAGAGAGGAAGTAGCCCGGCTATTCAACAACAGGCACTTTCGAGAATTCCTGAGCCATCGAGCCAAGAACCATTTTAGGAATAGGGATACTAATAAACAGATCGAGAAGAACCTCAACACGTCATTAACATGATTATTGGTGGATTCGATGTCCCTCAAGGGCCGATGTTGAAATGCATCAGGGTATGCATCACAAGGGAAAAACATACTCGAGATTACATGCCGAAAGGAACCTTCTCTTTCAACGACGAGGACGCGGAAGGAATCGCGCAGCCCCATAACGATGCATTGGTAATATTTGTACTCATAAATAAATCTCGAGTTAAGCGTGTGTTAATTGATCTAGGTAGCTCGGCCAATATCATCCGATCGAGGGTGTAGTACAGCTCGGCCTACACTATGAAATCGTTCCTGCGGTCCGAGTTCTGAACGAATTCAATATGGCATGTGAAACCACTAAGGGCTAGATAACATTACCAGTGAATGCTGTCAGGACCATCCAAGAAATCAAGTTTTATGTGATCGGGGGAGAGATGAGGTACAACGCCTTCGGGAGGCCATGGATCCACAACATGAGGGCAGTACCCTCGACTTTGCACCAAGTGTTAAAATTCCCAACACCTGGAGAGATTAAAACAATCTACAAAGAGCAGCCAGCCGCGAAGAAAATTGATGTTTTATACTTCAATACCACACAAGAGGAGGGGGGGGGGGGGATGGGTGATTTGTGTGGTGACCAATTTTTCACTTAAACTGATTATGGAAGGACCTGGTTCTTCTAAGTGTTCCTTAACCTACTATTGCAAAAATAGTAAATGCGGAAAGTAAAGAACACAAGTATTTTACATGGAAAACACCTGGCTCAAAAGGTGAAAAACCCACGACCTACTTTCCAGTAGGATTTTGCCAAACTCTCTACTAAAATCACTGAGCCAAAAACTGCATTTACAAAACTATTTTGTAAACCTAGGACTAACTCTAATCCCATTATAGCACACAGCCTCAAACGGTTGCGACAACTTCAAGTTAACTCTAACTTGAAAACTCTGAGTACCTAATACAATTGCTTCTAGATAAAGCTGAAAGGTACAATATGAAACACCTACTACAATTGAACTAGAATAAAAGACAGACACTTGGAACTGGTTCATTTATCTGGTTCAAGTAGCTTCAGGTTTGCACACTTAAATCACACATGAACTACTTGCAAAATTGCCTTGCTATTTTGCTCTCAATTCACGTTTAACTTCTACTTATGTGCGTTACCTGTAAAAGAGAACAACACTAATATTTATAGAGTTAGTAAATTGAGATTGCCTAGAATTCTGATGCTACTCTTCCTTGGTGGAAGAGTTCTAGTTGATCTCAACGTCTAACTCATTCCCTTTCTTAAACCGTGTTCCCTTTGAGTAAGAAGCCCTCTCCTTATCATTTATGCAACCTTTTCGATCAGGATCAGGAGATATCCAAGCTGTCAAGTTAGGTTTATCTCTTTCACGTTCACCCTACATGCTTAAGTCTATCCACATCTATGCTCCACTGAGATGGACCTGGTTCATGTTGGAGTTCCTTTGTCAGTCTTCAAAACTAACCTTTACTTGGGCCAACAAATTTCCCCTTTTTAATGATGACAAACTCTGTGCTTTTTGTACTCTTAGGCCCTGCCAGATTCAGCTCAACATCGATGAAATGTTAGAAATATTTTCAACTCATTATCAAGGACCAGGTTCATTAGGTTATAAACATCACTATTCAGAATATAAAGCACAATTTCTTTTCCGCGTTTTGGCATCACCGAAAAGTTGCATAAACAATGTGTGATATCCAGATTTTAAAAATTACTCATGGCCACTGAGGCAACTGCAAATGCATTCATGGATTAATCATCAGTAATCAACTACACATATTCAAACTATCAAGGAAAGATAAACAGTCAACAAGAGCAAAGAAGCAAACTTCATTGATAGAGAATATGATTCTGCCACAATCCACAAAAAGAAACAAAAACAGTTAAAACATGAGCAACAAAAGAAAAATCCCTAATCTGGGTCACTAAAAGGTCTAGGCAAGGTTCAGGCTTAGGAAATCAAGGCTTGAAAGAACTGGGGTTTCGGGTTTTGGCTTGGAGAAGGTGCAGCATGTTTTGAAGAATTCCATCATTCTTCTCCTTTTCCTTTGTGAGCTTAGTTCTGAGAGCATCTCTCTCAGATTCTACTTTTACCAAACGAGCCTTCAGCCTTGCTATATCAGCATCCTTTGCCCCACTCTCCTGCAATAGAGCTTTGAACTTGCTGTTGACAGGTGTCTCTTTGGATGAATCAGGTTCATTGGGAGTGGCAGTAAACTCTTAGTCACAAGCGAGCAAAATATTGATTCCAAAGTGGTCTTTGCTTGTGGCCGTCTCCCACTTCTTCAGAGGCACCTTACAATGATCAAGAACAGTGGTGAGAACGAAACCATAAGGAGTGGCATTGGCCTTGGAGCCATGATAACCCGATCAAGAAGCTTGATCATAAACCCATGCCAGTTGATCTGCCTCCCACTATCCAGTTATTCCATCAAAACTAAGTCCATGTAGTTGGCAATGTTCCTTCTTTCCTACCTAGGCAGCACACACTTGTTGACAAATTCAAAGAGCACATTGTGGGATGGCTTCATTTCACTTTTATACACAACCTCAGCCTCATTCACTTCCTTGCTATCACAGAATTTTCTAGTAATGGCTAGGGCAATAGGAAGGGAGTCCAGACTTGGCCACTTTTGTCTTGTGTAATCATCATAACCTTCAGAAGGTATACCAAGGATTTTACCTAGCTCTTTTGCATCAAAAGATAGTTTAACCCCTTTCACCAGGCTGGTGACTCTTCCATCCTTGACCTCTGCATTTTCCATGAATTCAATTATCTCATTTCTGGCCAGCCTGCCATCTAGCTGAAGGACCATGTCCTTCCACCCCTAAACCTCTAGCCTTTCAAGCAGTACAACCATCCTTTCTTCCTCCAAGTCCTTCAAGAGTCTACCCTTCAAGATGGTTCCTTTGCCAAACTTGGCCAGCTTGTCCTGTTCATTATTTGATTCATCCTCTTCTTCACCACTCCAGTCTTCTTCTACAGTAATTTTAACTTGTTTGTCTTTCACAGTAGACCTTGTCCGTTTAGCCAAAGTAGATGGTTCAGCAGACTTGGATACAGATGAAGACTTCTTTGAGGAAGTCCTGGCTTTCTTGGGCTTAGGGATCTGAACCTCCATCTCCACAGTCATAGGTTCACCTTGATGGACCTGGTCCATCTCATCCACATCAACAACCTCAACAGGCTCTGCCACCTTTGCTTTCCCTTTGTCCATTCTTTTCTTCTTACTTTCTTCCAAGCTTTCTGCAACTCCTCCTCACTTTGATTTAACTTACTCCTTATGGCCCTTTCTTTTGGTAAAGGAATATCATTAGCTGCAGGAGAAGCAACCTTCCTTTTCTTGTTAGTTCTTGTAGTGCCAGGAGTCTTTGGTATTGGAGTTCTCCTTTTCTTGGGGTTATAGCTGGCACTAACCTTCTTAAGAAGATCTGCAATGGTCTCTTCAATAGATAAACCAGGTTCATCTGTATGCTTGCTAAGATTTACTAGTCCTTCAGCAGCCTCCCCTGAACCAAAACAAATCGATTTTCCAAATTTTCAGCTAGATCAGAGATTACCTCAGTAGAAGGATTTTGCACAGATGTTGCCTGCTCAGAATCAGAAGACCCAGTTCCTTCCCCCTCACTCGCAGACTTGAAGGAATCATCAGAATTTTTGGAATCTTGGGCTTGACTAGCCTTTAACTGTGCGCTTAATTTCCTCGGAAGCGCATCTGTAGCCATAGTTTCGCGAGCAAGCATCTTTACTCGCCTTCTCCTAGGTTGAGGGGTAGTGTTGGGTTGAGGAGTAGTGGAGGAATCGAAGGGAGTATGTGGAGTAGGTGTGCCTGGGTTATCTTGAGGGTTTGTCATTCTCTAAAAAAAATGGAAGGTTTGAATTTCGGAAGAGAAGAGAAGAGAAGACAGAAAATTGTGACGGTTTTTGAAAATTATGGGAGAATGGCAGTGGTGATGATGATGGATTTAAAGGGAGAAGGTAATTAATACACAACGACAACTTCTAGTAGTCAAATAGAAGTCTAATCACCCTAAAATTGCAGGTTGAATAGGCAGTTAAGCTTCCCTAGAATCTAGGCATTTTAATACGGTGAGAAGTCTAGTTGAAACGGAACTGGTTCAAACTTAAAAGGATAAGCTTTTGGAAGATTTTGAATATAGGTAGGACTCTGCTCATGAATTAGATATTAATATTTCTAATTGTGCAGAGTGTAGAAAATATACCTCGTTATTCAGATGAACCAGTACTGATGAACCAGGTTCTTCCCTAAGAATCCTCTTGATCATGCCTCAATTTGCCAAAATAGAGAATTTTTTTGTTAGAGATCAGTGAGTCATATTAACACATGGCATATGAGTATACTATTTACAGTATGAGACTGAGCAAAGATTAATCTAGGTATTTACACAAGTTCCAGATTTCCTAACCAATTTTTTTTTTCATTGTGCACTCTGAACTGGTTCCATTAGGCGATCTTAATCATCCCTAATTCTAACCTGTTCCTTTCAAAGCTTTCTCTACTCAGTGCTTTTGTAAAGATGTCAGCAATCTGCTTATCAGTAGCACAAAATTCTATAGTGATTAGTCCTTTCTCATAGTTGTCCCCTAAAAGATGGTGTCTAATATCTATGTTCTTAGTTCTCTTATGATGAACCGGGTTCTTTGTCATACTAATAGCACTAGTGTTATCACAAAAAATAGGGATGCAACCAACATCAATACCAAAATCCATTAACTGCTGTTTGATCAACAACAATTGAGCACAACAAGAAGCAGCAGCAACATACTCAGCTTCAGCAGTAGATAAGGCCACTGAATTTTGCTTTTTAGTAGCCCATGACACAAGACATGAACCAAGAAATGTGCCATACCTGAGGTGCTCTTCCTGTCCACAAGGAAACTTGCATAGTCAGCATTAGCATATCCTACTAGGTTAAAATTACCACCTTTTGGATACCAAAGGCAAAGGTCAGTAGTGCCTTTCAAGTATCTCAATATTCTCTTGACATCGGTAAAGTGGAATTCCTTTGGATTTGCTTGAAATCGAGCACAAAGCCCTACACTGAAAACAATGTCATGTCTGCTAGCAGTAAGATACAAAAGTGAACCAATCATACCCCTATACAACTTCTAATCAACAGATGAACTAGGTTCATCTTTGTCCAATTTTGTGGCTATTGCAATAGGAGTATCTATTTCCTTTGATTCGTCCATTTTAAACTTCTTGAGCAACTCTTTTACATATTTCTGTTGATGGATCATGGTTCTATTTGAGTTTTTTTTAATTTGTAAGCCTAAAAAGAAATTAAGCTTACCCATCATACTCATTTCAAATTCACTCCCCATTAGTTTAGCAAATTCTTTAGTTTTTTAGTGTTTGCTCCAAAAATTATGTCATCAACATATATTTGTACTACTAGAAGATCTTTACCTTTTTCCCTCAAGAATAGAGTGTTATCAATTTTACCTCTCTTGTAGCCATGTTCAAGCAGAAATTTCGATAGTCATTCATACCATGCTCTAGGAGCCTGCTTGAGTCCATAGAGTGCCTTGTCAAGTCTATATACATGATCAGGACACTCCTTGCTTTCAAACCTTGGAGGTTGATTGACAAACACTTTTTCCTTTAAGTAGCCATTGAGGAAGGCACTCTTGACGTCCATATGGTGAAGAGTAAATTCCATGTATGCAGCAAAGGCTATGGGGAGTTTTCTTGCTTCCAACCTTGCAACTGGAACAAAGGTCTCATCATAGTCTATGCCCTCCTCTTGGATATAACCTTGAACCACCAACCTTGCCTTGTTCCTTGTAACAGTTCCATCTTCATCAAGTTTTTTTCTGAAGACCCATTTAGTGCCAGTTACTGATATGTCCTTGGGTCTTGGAACCAGATGCCAAACTTGACTCCTTTCAAACTAATTGAGTTCATCTTGCATTGCATTTACCCAGTCTGCATCTGCAAAGCCTCATCAACATTTTTAGGTTCAATAAGAGATAGGAAAGCATCAAAAGCACAAAGATTCTTTAATGAAGATCTAGTTTTAATTCCAGAAGTTGGATAAGTAATTATGTTCTCAATAGGATGAGAACTTTGATACTTGTAAGGTTTCACAACCAACTAGTTTCTGCTTGATGTTTCTCCCATGTTTTGTTGCTGAGGAACAAGCTTATGGACAGGTTCCACTGGGTAATTAGATTCAGTTCCTCTCAGTTCAGTTCCCCCTGTCAGGTTGCCATGGATGAAAGAACCCGTTCCATCACCTGTTCCTTCTTCTGGTGCAGCTTCGGCTTGGGATGAGATTTCATATATACTTTTTACCAGCCCAGTAGGTTCATCTTCATGTTCCTATCTCTCAGAAAAAATGTTAGTCTCATCAAAAACCACATGTATACTTTTTTCTACACACATATTTCTTTTGTTGCACACTTTATAAGCTTTGCTATGTGAATAATATCCCAAGAATACTCTCTTATCACTTCTGGGATCAAAGTTACCTAGGGAGTCATTCCATTGTTGTGCACAAAGCACTTGCAACCAAATTCCCTAAGATGGGATATATTTGGTTTTCTCCCTTTAAGTAACTCATAGAGAGTCTTCTCTACAAGAGGTCTAGTCATACACCTATTAATGATGTAACATACAGTGTTTACAGCTTCTGCCCAGAGGCTATGGGGCAGTTTACTAGAAAGAAGCACAGTCCTAGCCATATCTTCAAGTGTTTTATTCTTTCTTTCAACTACTCCATTTTGTTGTGGAGTCCTAGGGGCAACAAATTATGATCTATGCCATGCTCATCACAAAATTCAGCAAACTTAGCATTTTCAAATTCAGTTCCATGATCAGACCTAATTGACGCAAGTTGATTACCTAGTTATTTTTGAGTTTTTCTAACAAAAGAAGTAAACATGTCAAATTCTTCATTTTTAGATGTTAAAAACAATGTCCAAGTAAATCTAGAGTAATCATCAACAAGCACCATCACATATTGTTTACCATCTCTACTTAATGTTCTCATTGGACCACAGAGATCCATATGGACCAGTTTCGTTCTGGTCGTGCTTACCACTTTCTTGCATTTAAAGGAGGACCTTACCTGCTTCCCTTTTGCACAAGCCTCACAAACTTTGTCTTCCTTAAACTTGATGTCAAGCAACCCTATCACCGGGTCCTTGGAGACTAATTTGTTGAGTTAACTTAGACTTGCATGTCCAAGTCTCTTGTGCCAAAGGAGGGGATCATTGTCCAACACACTTAAGCAAGTGAGTTTATTTTCTGAAAGAGTGGACAGATCTACAATGTATATATTGTTTACTTTTTTTCCTGCAAAACAATCTTGTCAGTGGTAAGATTTATCACAAAACATTTGGTAGAGGTGAATGCTACCAAGTTACCTCTGTCACACAGTTGTGATACACTGATCAGGCTATATTTCAAGCCATCTATCAAGTATGCATTCTCAATGGAGTGTGAGTCTCTCATACCTACCTTTCCAACCCCAATGATCTCACCTTTCTTACCGTTTCCAAAGGAGACATTACCTACTTTGAGGTCCTCAAGTGAAAGGAACGGGTTCTTGCTTCCAGTCATGTGCTTTGAGCAGCCACTATCCATGTACCATATTTGGCTGCTCCCCCTTACTTGGACCTACAAAAGAAAATCAGGGGTTAGTCTTAGGAACTAAGGGTAAATTAAATTCTTTTTAGCCCATCCTGGCAGCCTATTTTTCAAAAGTTTTGTTCTTTTGACTAGACTTTTCTTTTGTAGTACATTCACTTTTGTAGTGACCAGTCTTACCACAGTGTGTGCAGATTTTGTTCTTAGGAAGTGTGATGTACTTGCTTTTGGGATCCCACTTAAGTGCAGGGGTCCCGTAGCCAAGTCCTCTCTTATTGCTACTATGGTGTTCTTGTAGCCATGAAAGTGCATCAGAAGACTTATTCCATTTACAAGTTCTGTCTAGATCATGCTTAACCTTGCTTAGATCTTCTTTTAGGACTCTTATCTGCTCATCTCTTTTGTACAACTCATCTTTTATTTTTCCTAGATTTTCTTCTAAGGTGAGATGTGAGTGATCAACTTTCTTCTTACCTGTTCCTAATTTCAGTTTTAAATTTTCAGATCTAAGCTCTAGCATAGTGGTGTCAAGTTCAAGTACCTGGTTCTTCAACTCAGCATTTTTACTATCACTTTCACTAGCCCTGGGTTCTAGATTTTTGCACTTAGCTTTCAAGATTACACATTCCTTAGACAACTGTTCCTTTTCATTGTTTATGACCTCAGATTCATTAATAAAATATAGAAGTAACTCAGATAGACTTTCTTTAGACAAAAACTTAATCTTGTCTTTGAGATGAATCACACTTATCTCTGATTCCTCATCAGATTCTCCATTGGCACAAGTGCTTGTTCATCTCCATCTTCATCTTCTGAATCCTCATCTGAGCTTTCTTCCTAGGAAGCAATCATAGCCTTTGTTGATCCTTTGTTCTTCTTTGGATGAACCTATTCCTTCTTCCCGTTTCTTCGTTCAGCCATTTCCTTCTTCCATTCAATTTCACACTGAAGACAGTTTTTGATGATGTGATCAGTCTCACCACATTTGTAGCATCCCTCGTTGGTCTGTCTTTCAGGAACCCTTGGTTTGTTGTAGGTTGCACCTATTGAAGAACCGTTTCCTCTCATTAGATACTTCTTGAAATCCCTTGTGATCATAGCCATTTCATCCTCCTCTAGATCAACACCTTTAGTGATTCTGAGAGCCAGGCTCTTTTCCTTCTTGGGTGCATCCATCTTCATGGTTTGCCTTCTAAGTTCATAGGCAATGAGATTTCAATTAGCTCGTCCAACTTGAGAGTGGAAATGTTCTTTGATTCCTGAATAGCAGTGATTTTTCTATCCAGAGTGACTGGCAAGACCCTTGTCAAAATTTTCTCAACTTTGTCTTCTTCAAGGATAATCCTTCCAAGAGACTTAAGTTCATTTCTTAGTGTTGTGAACCTTGTATACATCTCCTGGATGGTTTCTCCTTCCTTCATAGTGAAATTCTCATACTAAGAATACATTAGTGTTCCTCTTGATCTCTTCACTTGAGGAGTTCCTTCGTGAGCCACTTGCAAAGTGTCCCAGATTTCCTTGGCAGTGGTACAACTTTGAACTCTACTGTACTCGTCTGGACCAAGTCCACACACAAGCCATTTCTTGGCCTTAACATTCTTTTCCCACTTCCTCAAGTCATCAGCATTGCAGTCAGCTCTTGTTTTTGGCACATCTAGTCCTTCAGCATTCTTCTTCAAGGTAGCCAGGGGACCATCAGTGACAATGTCCCATAGCTTATAATCCTCTCCAATGATGTGATCTCTCATCCTGTTTTTCCACCAGGAGTAGTACTAACCATTAAAGAGTGGAGGCCTTACAGTGGATTGTCCTTCCCAGTTCCCTGGTGGTGCACTCATCTTGATCTGTTCCTAAGGTGTTAGCCTCTTCAAGGATAACCCGCTCTGATACCAATTGCTGTTTTATACTTCAATACCACACAAGAGGGGGAGGGGTGATTTGTGTGGTGACCAATTTTTCGCTTAAACTGATTATGGAAGGACCTGGTTCTTCTAAGTATTCCTTAACCTACTATTGCAGAAATAGTAAATGCAGAAAGTAAAGAACACAAGTATTTTACGTGGAAAACACCTGGCTCAAAAGGTGAAAAAACCACGACCTACTTTCCAGTAGGATTTTTTCAAACTCTCCACTAAAATCACTGAGCCAAAAACTGCATTTAAAAAAATTGTTTTGTAAACCTAGGACCAACTCTAATCCCGTTGTATCACATAGCCTCAAACTGTTGTGACAACTTCAAGTTAACTCTAACTTGAAAACTCTGAGTACCTAATACAATTGCTTCTAGATAAAGCTGAAAGTACAATACGAAACACCTACTAAAATTGAACTAGAATAAAAGACAGACACTTAGAACTGGTTCTTCTATCTAGTTCAAGTAGCTTCAGGTTTGCACACTCAAATCACACACGAACTGCTTGCAAAATTGCCTTGCTATTTTGCTCTCAATTCACGTTTAACTTCTTCTTATGTGCGTTATCTGTAAAAAAGAACAACACTAATATTTATAGAGTTAGTAAATAGAGATTGTCTGGATATCTGATGCTACTCTTCCTTGGTGGAAGAGTTCTAGTTGATCTCAACCTCTACCTCCTTCCCTTTCTTAAACCTTGTTCTCTTTGAGTAAGGAGTCCTTCTCCTTATCATTTATGCAACCTTTTCGATCAGGATCAGGAGATATCAAATCTGTCAAGTTAGGTTTATCTCCTTCACCTGCATCCCACATGCTTAAGTTTATCTGCATCTGTGCTCCACTGAGATGGACCTGGTTCATGTCTGAGTTCCTTTGTCAGTCTTCAAAACTAACCTTTACTTGGGCCAACAGAAATGTTTGCAATCGAAGAATCGATTCCAATATCCGCACTTGCAACTTCAAAGGAACCAAGTTAGGGTACAAAGCAAGAGGATAAATAGCAATTCCTGACACCCGTCACGACCCAACCGGATAAACAAGGAACTGATGAAGATGATGATTACGGGGTTCCCAAACGACCCGACCGGTTGTTTTTTCTTTTAGAATCCCGTTCCCTAAAGAAAACTTCCCGCGCAGGCTTTAGCTAATTTACGACTTGCGGGGGTGGTTGGTTTGGGATTTGGAAGGGTTTGGGTTGAAATAAGCCCACTTGATTCCTTATGATTTTCTTACAAGGCCAAGTTTGACTTTGATCAATATTTTTAGCAAACGGACCCAGATCTGTGTTTTCATGGTCCCGGAGGATCCGTAGGAAAATATGGGACCTGGGCGTATGCCCGGAATCGAATTCCGAGGTCCCTAGCCTGAGTAATAAATTTTTATTTGAAATTGTTAAACTGAAATTCCAAGGATTTAAAGAAAACTAAATAATGATTGATCACGTCGGTATAGGGCTCGTATATTGGTTCCGGATCCCAGTACAGGTCCAATATAACATTTAAGATTTGCCCGCAAAATTTGGTGTCAATCCGAGTAGTTTAAGTACGTTTCGGCATGTTAGAAGTGAATTAAGAACTTGAAGTTCATAAGTTTGATTCAATTTGTTTTAGGGGGTAATTCTTAGATTTAGCGTCGTTTCTGGCGTTCCGAAGGTTCGAGCAAGTCCGTTTCGTGATTTCAAACCTGTCGGTATGTTCGGGCGGGGCTCGGGAGCCCCGAGCGTCAATCGGACGAGGCTCGAGTGAAGTTGGAACTTTTGAAAAGAGCTGAAGCTTCAGGTTGCTGTCATAGCCGCACCTGCGGTTGGTCAGCCGCAGGTGTGAGACCGTAGAAGCGGTCGCCCCTCTCGCAGATGTGGCCCAGGGCCCGGCCAGGACAAAACCACTGAAGCGGCTTCAAGACTACAGAAGCGGTCCCAACTTGCTTGGAAAATTCCGCAGATGCGGCCTTCTTCTCGTAGAAGCAGGACCGCATCGCAGATGCGGAAATTGCTGAAGCAGTGAGCTTCATTTAATACGGGCTCCAGCCATTTTTACCCATTTGGAACTCGTGTTTTGGGCGATTTTGGAGCTCTTGAGAGAGGATTTCCACTTATCATCTTAAGGTAAGTTCATCCCCCTAATTTCTAAGTTTAATACTCGAGTTTTGGGTAGATTAACACCTAAAGATTAGGAAAAATCAAGGGGTTAGAGAAAAACTTAGGGTTTTGATAAAACTTAGATTTTACCACAAAATTGGTTATGAAACGAAGAAGAAATCATATATTATTGATCCTTAGGTTACAAGGAACAACTTTCTTCGAAAAATGTCGGAATCCGGGCACGTGGGCCTGGGGTAAGATTTTAGGAAACTTGTGTTTAAGGTTGGGAAATTGCTTTAATAGTTAGAATGCGATCTTGTGAGTTTGTATTGACTAGTTCCTACTTTGTTTAATTAGTTTCGGATCGTGTGGCTCCAAATTTGAGGGTTTGAGCACGTTCTTGATACTGGAAGTACGCTTTTGAGCGAGGTGAGTCTCCTATCTAACCTTGTAAGAGGGAATTGTCCCCATAGGTGTAATAATTGAATAATTTGCCACTAAATGCGGAGGGGGGTGGGGGTGGGGGCTAAGTACGCGCTTGGTGACGAGGGTCCGTGCATAGCTACTACTATGCTTAAGTTTGGGTAGTTTAGGACCAAAAAGCATGTTTTATGTGATGTTCTTGTGACTCTATGATTAATTCTAGATTTCTTATATCTTGTTTATATGGTAAACGAATCTAATAAGTGGAACACTATTTTACTTGCCCTTTTTAAAAGAGAAGTTGATATTTTGAGAGTACTTGCTCTCCTGATGTCTATTCTTGTCTACCTGTTATTGTGTTTAAATACATTTGACCGTGTCGCATGTATTATTCACGAGCGGGGTAATAGATGCATCTATGGTTCGCGCCGTTCGACCCTACGGCAGTGCACACTTTTATTTTATGTTGGATCGGACCGTACGACCTCGGCACTACTTGCGTATGCTTATTAATTGGTATATTGCTGTGGACAGAACCTTGTTATATGCCTTGAAATGTAAATGGCTAACTGTGGTATCATCTAGTAAAGGGCTTGTTGCTTCATGCTATAGAATGTTAATCATTGTGCTATCCATGCTTAGTATATCACCTATCATGTTATTTGACCCTAGTAAGTGTCATGTCGACCTCTCGTCTCTACTTCTTCGAGATTAGACAGGATACTTACTGGGTACATATTGTTTATGTACTCATACTACGCTTCTGTACTTAATTGTACAGGATCTGAGGTAGGCACATCTGGTTACCAGGCTGGTGCATACCCTTGACCGCTCGAGATTCCCTAGTGAGCTGCTCCCTTCCTATGCCGTTCAGCAGCCCGATGGAGTCTTTTCTTTACTTTTGGCTGTCTACTCTATTTCAGAAAGTAGGATAGTATTATTCTTTTGTATATTCTACTAGCTGCCCAGGCACTTGTGACACCAGGTCTTGGCACACACATTAGTAGACTATTCTTCCAGGTTGTATAACTATTACTGAATGTTGCTTATTATCGCATGCTTTAGTTTCTAATTAAAAAAAACGTTGCAACTGTTTTAGTAAGTAAAAAATGAGAATTCATTAATATTTCCGCGTTGGCTTGCCCGACAAAGGTGTTGGGCGCCATCACGACTTGAGGTGAAATTGGGTCATGACAACATGGTATCAGAGCACTAGGTTCAAGTAGGTCTCACGAGTCATGGGCAAACCTAATAGAGTTTTGCGGATCCGCACGGAGACGTCTGTATTTATCTTCGAGAGGTTATAGGGTATTAGGAAACTAATCTTTATTCATTTCCTATCGTGCAGAGGATGGTACACTAAATTTCTCCCTTCTATTCTCTCACAGATAGTGAGGACTCACACGACAGATGTTCCCGACCCGGGAGGCGCTGCTCCCCCAGTTGCTAGAGGCTGATGTAGAGGTCGGGCGAGGGCACCGGCCCGAGGTAGGGGCCTAGGGCGTCCCAGAGCTGTTCTAGTAGCACCACCAGCATATCCGGTGGGAGATCCTACTAGTGAGGAGCAGGGCGAGGTGCCCGCAATTGACTCTACCCCGGCGAACTTGATGATGGCTTCGGGTTTCCAGGAGGTCATGGGCTGTATGCTGCAGTTCATGGACACCATGACTCTGGCTGGTTTATTTCCAGCAGATCCAGCTACATCACAGGCGGGAGGGGGAGCACAAACCCATACTGCTCAGGGTCATGGTCATGCAGCTGTAGTGTATCAGACTCCGGGTGAAATACCCGCGGATGTGGCTCAGCCAATTGCTGCAGTGGTGCCCGAGCCCAGACTAGCTGCGGATGGTGACCCGCAGAAGTTGTTGGATAGATGGACTAGACTTCACCCTCTTATCTTCGAGGGTGAGCGCCATGAGGATGCTCAGGATTTCATTGATAGGTGCAGGGACAGACTGTACAACATGAGGATATTGGAGTCACATGGGGTTGACTTCACCACTTTTCAGCTAGAGGGCAGGGCTCGTAGATGGTGGTAGTCTTATGTACTTGGCAGACCCGCAGGTTCTCATCCTATCGCTTGGGGTCAGTTCAAGTAGTTATTTTTGGACAGGTATATTCCACCCTCTGAGAGGGAAGAGCTACTATACCAGTTTGAGCAGGGTCAAATGTCCGTGACCGATTATGAGGCGAGGTTTTCAGAGTTATCTCGCCATGAATTGATGATACTTCCTACTGACGCAGAGAGGGTGCGGAGGTTTGTTGCAGGGTTGCGTTCAGGCATTAGGGCCAACATGGCCCGAGAGGTGGAGATGGGGACTTCTTATTAGCTAGTGGTGGAGATTGCTCGGAGGATTGAGGGCTACCGTTTGAGAGGTAGAGAGTAGGCGCAGCAGGACAAGAGGGCTTGGATTCTCCGAAAAGTTCAGAGGTGCCCCAACTAGGGGTATGAGTCAGTTTGGTAGGGGTCAGCCCAGCAGGCCCCCACATCCAGCACCACCACCTGCTCAGGATGCTCCAGCGCGCCCCTATTTCAGTGCTATACCAGAGAGTTCCATCGCCCGCCAGCTATTCAGGGTTCCTCCAGTGGACATTCAGGTCCCCATGGTTCTTCTGGCTCCTATTCTTGTGCTATGCCTGAGAGTTCATACCGTCCTCTAGCCATTTCTGGTTCCTCCGGTGGGTATTCAAGCCATCAGGGCCAGGCTTCTGGGCAGCAGGCTATGGTGCCCAGAGTTTGCTACGAGTGTGGAGACCCAGGCCACATAAAGAGGACCTGCCCCAGGCTTCAGGGCAAGGCAATACAGTAGGTCCAACATCCTATTACTCCAGCTGCCCAGCCGCCTAAAGGCGGGGGACAGAGCAGTAGAGGCTGTCCTAGAGGTGGAGGCCAGACAGGGAGAGGTCAGCAGCTACTGCTCAGTTAGGTGGAGGCCAGCCAGCCGGTGCTCTAGCCAGATTCTATGCTCTTCCGTCCAGACCAGCTGCATTGGCCTCAGATGCCGTTGTCACAGGTATTATTTACGTCTGCGGTAGAGATGCTTCGGTATTATTTGACCTAGGGTCCACCTATTCATATGTGTCATCTCTGTTTTCTCGTTTTCTAGTTATTGCTCTTAAGCCCTTGGGCACTCCTGTTCATGTGTCCACTCCTGTGGGTGATACTGTGGTTGTGGATCGGATCTACCGGTCCTGTGTGGTCACCTTCTGTGGTTTCGAGACTAGAGCAGATCTCCTGTTGCTTGATATGATTGATTTTGAGGTCATTCTGGGCATGGATTGGTTATCTCCATACCACGCCGTCCTTGATTGCCATACCAAGACTGTCACACTGGCGGCCAGGATTGCCAGGGTTAGGGTGGAAGGGTTCCACAGTTGATACATCCAGTCGGGTTATCTCTTTCTTGAAGGCTCGACATATGGTCGAGAAGGGGTGTTTGGCTTATCTAGCTTATGTTCGGGACACCATCGCAGAGTCTCCGATGATTGATTCAGTTCTAGTAGTCCGGGAGTTCACCGATGTGTTTCCTTCTGATCTTCCCGGCATACCACCGGATCGCGATATTGATTTTTGTATTGATCCGGCTCCAGGCACCCAGCCTATATCTATTCCACCGTACCGTATGGCTCCGAAAAAGTTGAAAGAGTTGAAGGAGAATCTTGAGGAGTTGCTAGCAAAGGGATTTGTTACGCCCAGTGTATCACCTTGGGGTGCACCAGTGTTATTTGTGAAGAAGAAGGATGGGACTATGCGGATGTGCATTGACTACCGCCAGTTGAACAAGGCTACCATCAAGAATAAGTACCCTCTGCCGCACATTGATGATCTATTCGACTAGTTGCAAGGTGCTAGGGTGTTCTCTAAGATCGACTTGAGGTCAGGGTACCATCAGTTGAAGATTCGGGACTTGGATGTTCCGAAGACTGCATTTCGGACGAGATATGGCCATTATGAATTTCTGGTGATATCCTTTGGCTTGACTAATGCCCCATCAGCATTTATGGACTTGATGAACAGAGTGTTCAGACCTTATATTGATTCCTTTGTCATCGTCTTCATTGACGACATCTTGATATACTCGCGTAGTTTGGGGGAACACGAGCAGTATTTGAGAGCAGTGCTTCAGACCTTGCGAGAGCAGAAGCTATATGCTAAGTTCTCCAAGTGTGAGTTTTGTCTAGAGTTGGTGGCATTCCTGGGGCATATTGCGTCCGGAGAAGGTATCAAGGTGGATCCCAAGAAGATCGAGGCAGTTCAGAGTTGGCCACGTCCTAATTCAGTGACTGAGATCAGGAGTTTCCTGGGGCTAGCAGATTATTACAGGCGATTCGTGCAGGGCTTTTCATCTATTGCATCACCTCTGACTAGATTGACCCAGAAGGGTGCTCCTTTCCGTTGGTCCGATGATTGTGAGGCGAGCTTTTAGAAGCTCAAGACAGCTTTGACTACAGCACCAGTTCTTGTGTTGCCTTCTGGTATAGGGATGTATACGGTATATTGCGACGCTTCACGCGTTGGCTTGGGTTGTGTGTTGATGCAGGAGGGGAAAGTTATTGCATATGCCTCCCGTCAACTGAAGATTCATGAGAAAAATTATCCTGTGCACGATCTGGAGTTGGCAACGATTGTCCATGCTCTTAAGATATGGAGACATTATCTGTATGGGCGCCATGTGAGGTTTATACTGATCATTGCAGCTTGTAGCATCTGTTCAAGCAGAGGGATCTCAATTTGAGGCAGCGTAAATGGTTTGAGTTACTGAAGGATTATGACATTACCATTCTTTATCATCCGGGCAAGGCAAATGTGGTTGCGGATGCCTTAAGCAGGAAAGCAGAGAGTATGGGTAGCTTGGCATTCATTCCAGTGGAGGAGAGGCCACTAGCCCTAGACATTCAGTCCTTGGCTAATAGACTTGTGAGGTTGGATAGTTCAGAGCCCAGTCGAGTCCTTGCGTGTGTTATTGCCCAGTCTTCACTATTGGAAGAGATCAAGGCCCGGCAGTTTGATGATCCGCATTTGGCAGTTCTTAGAGAGACGGTGCTACAGGGTAGTACCAAGGAGGTTTCTATTGGCGAGGATGGTGTCCTGCGACTCCAAGGTCGCATATGTGTTCCTAATGTCGATGGCTTGAGGGAGAGGATTCTAGCGGAGGCACATTGTTCGCGGTATTCTATACACCCAGGTGCTACGAAGATGTATCGTGATCTGAGGTAGCATTATTGGTGGCGACGGATGAAGAAGGACATAGTGGAGTATGTGGCGAAGTGTTTGAATTGGCAGCAGGTCAAGTATTAGCACCAGAGGCCAGGCGGCCTACTTCAGCAGATCCCATTCCTGAGTGGAAGTGGGAGCGCATCGCTATGGACTTCGTAGTGGGAGTTCCCCGGACCTTGCGGAAGTTTGATGAACTGTGGGTCATTGTTGATAGGTTGACCAAGTCGGCACACTTTATTCCGATTGTGACTACTTACTCTTCAGAGAGGTTGGCCCAGATTTACATTCGGGAGATAGTCCGGTTGCACGGTGTGCCTATTTCCATCATATCAAATAGAGGCCCTCAGTTCACTTCCCATTTCTGGAGAGCCGTTCAGGGTGAGTTGGGGACTCGCGTGGAGCTCAGTACAACATTTCACCCTCAGACTGACGGGCAGTCAGAGCGGACAGTTCAGATTCTGGAGGACATGCTTAGGGCATGTGTGATTGACTTTGGAGGACAGTGGGATCAGTTCCTGCCTTCGGCCGAATTTGCCTACAACAATAGTCATCACTCCAGCATTGAGATGGACCCATATGAGGCTTTATACGGTCGGCGATGTCATTCTCCGATTAGGTGGTTTGAGCCCGGAGAGGCTAAGTTGTATGATACAAATCTGGTGAAAGATGCCTTGAAGAAGGTGAAGCTAATTCAGGAAAGACTTCGCACGGCACAGTCCAGATAGAAGAGTTACGCGGATAAGAAGGCGCCTGATCTATCATTCATGGTCGGCGAGAAAGTTCTCTTGAAAGTCTCGCCGATGAAGGGTGTCATGAGGTTCGGGAAAAGGGGCAAGTTGAGCCTAAGGTTTATTGGCCCATTTGAGGTGTTGAAGCGAGTTGGGGAGGTGGCATATGAGCTTGCTTTACCTCCCAGCTTATCGGGAGTCCATCTAGTTTTTCATGTGTCTATGCTTCGGAGGTATCATGCCGACTTGTCCCATGTGTTGGACTTCAGTACTATTCAGCTGGACGAGAGTTTGGGTTATGAAGAGGAGCCACTTGCCATTGTTGATAGACAGGATCGCCAGTTAAGATCCAAGAGGATTTCAACGGTGAAGGTCCAGTGGAGGGGCCAACCAGTCGAGGAGGCGACCTGGGAGTCTGAGGAGGACATGCGGAGCAGATATCCACACTCATTCGGCACCCCAGGTACTTTTTATGTTCGTTCGAGGACGAATGTTTTTAAGAGGTGGGAATGTAACGACCCGACCGGTCGTTTTACCTTTTAGAACCCGTTCCCCTAAATAAAACTTCCCGCGCTTGCTTTAGCTAATTTACGACTTGCGGGGGTGGTTGGTTCGGGATTTGGAAGGGTTTGGGTTGAAATATGCCCACTTGATTCCTTAAGATTTTCTTAAAAGACCAAGTTTGACTTTGGTCAACATTTTTAGCAAACGGACCCGGATCTTTGTTTTGACGGTCCTGGAGGGTCCGTAGGAAAATATGGGACCTGGGCGTATGCCCAAAATAAAATTCCGAGGTCCCTAGCCCGAGTAATGAATTTTTATTTGAAATTCTTAAACTGAAATTCCAAGGATTTAAAGAAAAATAAATAATGATTGATCACGTCGGTATCGGGCTCGTTGTTGGTTCCGGAGCCCAGTACAGGTCCAATATAACATTTAAGACTTGCCCGCAAAATTTGGTGTAAATCCGAGTAGTTTAAGTACGTTTCGGCACGTTAGAAGTGAATTAAGAACTTGAAGTTCATAAGTTTGATTCAATTGGTTTTAGGGGGTGATTCTTAGATTTAGCATTGTTTCGAGCGTTCCGAAGGTTCGAGCAAGTCCGTTTCGTGATTTCAAACATGTCGGTTGGTCAGCCGCAGGTGCGAGACTGCAGAAGCGGTCGCCCTCTCGCAAATGCAGCCCAGGGCCCGGCCAGGCCAAAACCGCAGAAGCGGATCCTTAGCCGCAGAAGTGGATCCTTAGCCGCAGAAGCGGCTCCGCAGAAGCGGCTTCAAGACCGCAGTAGCGGTCCCAGCTTGCTTGGCAAATTTCGCAAATGCGGCCTTCCTTTCGCAGAAGCGGGACCGCAGATGCGGAAATCGCTGAAGCAGTGAGCTTCATTTAATACGGCCTCTAGCCATTTTTACCCATTTGTCACTCGTATTTTGGGCGATTTTGGCGCTCTTGAGAGAGGATTTCCACATAGCATCTTGAGGTAAGTTCATCCCCCTTATTTCTAAGTTTAATACTCGAGTTTTGGGTAGATTAACACCTAAATATTAGGAAAAATCAAGGGGTTAGAGCAAAATCTAAGGTTTTGATAAAACTTAGATTTTACCATGAACTTGGGTATGAAACGAAGTAAAAATCATATATTATTGATCCTTAGGTTACAAGGAACAACTTTCTTCGAAAAATGTCGGAATCCGGGCACGTGGGCCCCGGGTCGGATTTTAGGAAACTTGTATTTAAGGTTGGGAAATTGCTTTAATAGTTAGAATGCGATCTTGTGAGCTTGTATTGACTAGTTTCTACTTCGTTTAATTAGTTTTGGATCGTGCAACTCAAATTTTGAGGGTTTGAGCACGTTCTTGATATTGGAAGTACGCTTTGGAGCGAGGTGAGTCTCCTATCTAACCTTGTAAGAGTGAATTGTCCCCATAGGTGTAATAATTGAATAATTTGCCACTAAATGCGGGGGGGGGGGGGGGGGGGGTACGTACGCACTTGGTGACGAGGGTCCGTGCGTAGCTACTATTATGCTTAAGTCCGGGTAGTTTAGGACCCAAAATCATGTTTTATATGATGTTCTTGTGACTCTATGATTAATTCGAGATTGCTTATATCTTGTTGAATATGGTAAACGAATCTAATAAGTGGAACACTATTTTACTTGCCCTTTTTAAAAGAGAAGTTGATATTTTGAGAGTACTTGCTCTCCTGATGTCCATTCTTGTCTACCTGTTGTTGTGTTTAAATACATTTGACCGCGTCACATATATGATTCGCGAGCGGGGTAATAGATGCATCTATGGTTTACGTCGTTCGACCCTCCGGCAGTGCACACTTTATTTTTATGTTGGATCGGGCCGTACGACCTCGGCACTACTTGCGTATGCTTATTGATTGGTATATTGTTGTGGACGGAACCTTGTTATATGCCTTGAAATGTAAATGGCTAACTGTGATATCATCTAGTAAAGGGCTTGTTGCTTAATGTTATAGATTGTTAATCATTGTGCTATCCATGCTTAGTATATCACCTATCATGTTATTTGACCCTAGTAAGGGTCATGTCGACCTCTCGTCTCTACTTCTTCGAGATTAGACAGGATACTTACTGGGTACATATTGTTTATGTACTCATACTACGCTTCTGTAGTTAATTGTACAGGATCTAAGGCAGGTACATCTGGTTACCAGGCTGGTGCATACCCTTGACCGCTTGAGATTCCCCGGTGAGCTGCTCCCTTCCTATGCCGTTCAGCAGCCCGATGGAGTCTTTTCTTTACTTTTGGCTGTCTACTCTATTTCAGACAGTAGGATAGTATTATTCTTTTGTATATTCTACTAGCTGCCCACGCACTTGTGACACCAGGTCTTGGCACACACATTAGTAGACTATTCTTTCGGGTTGTATAACTATTACTGAATGTTGCTTATTATCGCATGCTTTAGTTTCTAATTAAGAAAATGTTGCAACTATTTTAGTAAGTAAAAAATGATAATTCATTAATATTTCCGCGTTGGCTTGCCCGATAACGGTGTTGGGCGCCATCACGACTTGAGGTGA
Organism: Nicotiana attenuata; assembly: GCF_001879085.1. Taxonomy (NCBI): domain Eukaryota; kingdom Viridiplantae; phylum Streptophyta; class Magnoliopsida; order Solanales; family Solanaceae; genus Nicotiana; species Nicotiana attenuata. The sequence continues at coordinate 109,631 of NW_017670547.1, forward strand.
AATTAGGTTGTGACATGTATAGTCCCTGATGATTCTGATGCCACTAAGTCAACGGTCGAGGAGTTGGAACAGGTCATATTGATCGAGCGTCCACCCGATTGAAAGGTATACCTAGGCACGGTGTTAATTCCTGAGCTCAAGAAAAAACTCATTCAATTTCTCATAGCTAACATAGATTGTTTCACTTGGTCCCATCTTGATATGACAAGGATCCCACTAGAGATAACCACTCACAAGCTAAGTCTGGACCCAAAATTCACCCGATCAAGTAGAAGAGGAGACCCCAGTCCAAGGTCAAACATGCTTTCATCAAGGACGAGGTATCTAAACTCCTTAAAATAGGGTCCATTCGGAAGGTTATATACCCGGATCGGTTAACAAACGTAGTGGTAGTCCCTAAAAAGGGAACAAATTAAGAATGTGTGTAGAATACAAGGATTTAAACAAGGCGTGCCCCAAGGACTCTTTCCCTTTGCCAAACATCGACCGCATGATCAATGCCATGGCCAGCCATAAGATCCTCAGTTTTCTCGATGCCTATTCCGGGTACATCCAAATACGGATGAACCCATATGATCAGGAGAAAACCTCCTTCATCACTAAATACAACACATTGTTATAACGTGATGCCATTCAGGCTAAAAAATGCTGGTGCCACTTATCAAACGCCTAGTAAACAGGATGCTCGAGGAACAAATAGGAAAATCAATGAAAGTTTACATTGACGTTATGTTGGTTAAGTCCCTAGGAGAAGAGGACCATTTAGAACATTTACAGGAAACCTTCAGCATATTGAAGAAGTACAATATGAAGCTGAACCTGGAGAAGTGTGCGTTTGGAGTCGAATTGGGTAAATTCCTCGGGTTCATGGTATCCAACCGGGGAATCGAGATCAACCCCGACAAGATCAAAGCCATCAAAGATATCACAGTGGTGGACAACGTAAAGGCCGTGCAAAGGTTAACCGGGTGCATAGCCGCTCTAGGGCGATTCATCTCGAGGTCCTCTGCTAAGAGCCACCGATTCTTCTCGCTACTGAAGAAGAAGAACAACTTTTCATGGACCCCGGATTGCCAAGGGCCTTGGAAGAGCTTAAGCGGTATCTATCGAGCCCACCGATGCTTCACACGCCAAACACAGGCGAACAATTATACGTATACTTGGCAGTATCAGAGATATCGGTAAGTGGAGTCCTGGTCCGGGCAGAGCAAGGTACGCAATTTCCAATTTACTATGTTAGCAGGACTCTAGGTGAGGCCCAAACTAGATACCCTCACTTAGAAAAATTTGCACTCGCCTTGATAAGTGCCTCTAGGAAGTTGAAACCATATTTTTACTATCATCCTATATATGTCATGACTACTTACCCATTGTGAAATATAATGCATAAACCCGAGCTCTCGGGGCATTTGGCCAAATGAGCCGTGGAAATCAACGGATACAATATTGAATATCGACCCTAGACAACCATTAAATCTAAGATTTTGGCAAATTTTTTGGCCGACTTTACGCTGGCCCTAATACCCGAAGTCGAAAGGGAGTTATTGGTAAACTTGGGGATGACTTCAGGGATCTGGACCCTCTTTAAGGATGGCGCCTCGAACACAAAAGGGTTCGGACTTGGAATTGTATTGAAACTACCAACAGGAAACATAACTAGAAAATCTATTAGGACTGTAAAATTGACTAACAACGAGGCCGAATATGAGGCTATGATTGCAGGTCTCGAACTAGCCAAAAGCTTGGGGGCGGAGGTGATCGAAGCCAAGTGAGACTCCCTCGTTGTGGTGAACCAAGTTAATAATTCGAGGTTAGAGAAGAACGGATGCAAAGGTACATGGATAAGTCGCAAGTGACATTACATCCGTTCAAAGAGTGGACTTTGGAACACATACCTCAGAATCAAAACAGAGATGCCAATGCTCTTTCTAACTTAGGGTCATCGGTCGAAAAACTACCATCGGATCCAGAAGAATCGAGGGCCCTGCGTATGAAGGCAGCCCTGTTCAGCTTGTTCGAAGACGGAACTTTGTTCAGAAGAGCATTCGATGGTCCACTATAAATATGTCTAGGACCAGGAGATACTGAGTACGTTCCGAGGGAAGTTCATGAGTGCATATACGAAAATCATTCAGGCGCCGAATCATTGGTTCGAAAAATAATTAGAGCCGACTACTACTGGATTGATATGTAAAAGGATGCAAAGGAGTTCGTACGAAAATGTGATGAATTTCAAAGACATGCTCCGATGATACATCAACCAGGGGAGCTGCTGCATTCAGTTTTGTCACCACGATCATTCATGAAGTGGGGAATGGACATCGTTGGCTCCCTTCCATGGGCACCCGATACGACTCAAATCATATTGTTTATGACTGACTATTTTTCAAAGTGGGTTGAAGCCCAGGCATACGAGAAGGTCAGGGAGAAAGAAGTCATCGATTTTATTTGGAACCACATCATATGCGGGTTTGGAATGCCGGCCGCGATCGTGCGCGACAACGGGAAACAATTCATCGGCAGCAAAGTGACCAAGTTTCTCGGAGACCATAAGATCAAAAGGATCCTATCAACACCCTATCACCCTAGTAGGAACGGACAAACAGAATCGACCAACAAAACCATACTCCAAAATCTCAAAAAGAGGTTAATCGACGCCGAAGGAAAATGGAAGGAAATCCTGCCCGAAGTCCTAGGCATACCATACAACCTTGAAGTCCAGTACCGAGGACACCCTATTCTCACTGGTTTACGGCATCGAAGCTCCCGATTGAAGTCGGGGAACCAAGTGTCAGATTGCGATATGCAACCAAGGAATTGAATGACGAGGCCATGAGTACTAGCCTGGAGCTATTAGATAAAAGGTGTGAAGCCGCCCTTATCCGATTAGCCGCGCAATAGTACCGAATCAAGAGGTATTACAATCGAAGAGCCAACCTTTGACATTTCAATATCAGGGACTTAGTGTTAAGGAAGGTCACACTATAAGCACCTGGAATCCTAACGAGGGGAAACTGGGGCCGAACTGGGAAAAGCCGTATCAAATTATTGAGATCACCGAAAAATGATCGTACAAACTCGGGGCAATGAACGGTTAACAACTACAGAATAACTAGAACATAACTCACTTTAAGCGATACTGCTGCTAAGGTATGACCCCATTCATTCCTTCTTACTTATTTTTGAACTAACACATGCAGGTAACTAGCAAGGAACAGTACAATTCTTAGGCTTGAAAGCATGCATTGCACTCTTTTTCCCTTGAATTGGTTTTGTCCCATATGGATTTTCTAGCAAGGTTTTTCACGAGGCAACAGTGGATCGTGCTAACTTAGAATCGAAGGCCAGTCAGGAATCGATGTCAAAGATCACATAAATAGTATCCGAAGCTTCTCTATGATCAACCTCAGACACTGGGGGCATTAACCTCGGATAATGACTTTAGCAAGGACATAGACTTTGTGATTGAATGGTCTCGGCTCGATCGATATGATTTACTGTAAGGGTCAAACAGTCAAATAAACCGTGCCCACATAGACTACTCGATCCCTGGCAAAAAACTTATACACATGTGTAACTATTACACAAGAATAAAAAGAAGTCTCTACCTTGCGGATAAACATTTGGTCCTTTAAAAAAATTCCTTTTTTCATTTCTTAAGAAATTTCCTACATCTGATCCCCTAAAGGTATCGAGCCCAAGGGCTGCCTTAATTCGAATTCAATCAATCACTGCCACTCGGGGATTGCCGTCCAAAGATAAACTCGGACGGCCCGGGCTATCGAAGCCCGAGGGCATAAGACCTATTAGGTAACGCCCGAACTTTAAAGGTTACAGCCATCCCTACTCGGGGACTGTTATCTTAGGCAAGTCCGGATAACTCGAGATAATGAGTCCACTGGGCAACCCCCGAACTAAAAAGGCTATGACCATATTAAAATGGCTCGAAGACGTCCGAGACCCGTGACATAAATAACAAGGCCTTAAAATTTCTTAATCGATTCTAAAGGCTACCCTCGGCAAACTGAAATATGAAAATGTATAAGTACTTTGGGGAAAATTTTTGGTCACACCGAACACCCACGATGCCTTAAAACAAAATAATGTTGAAGGCAAGGCTTGTTCGAACCCCCGAGCGTAACCTAACTATTTCATGCTAAGGCATTTTGATCTTTGCAAATATAAATAATAAAGCAAAGGAAAAATTCAGAAGTTGTTGAAGGGAAAAAATCTTATATACATATCAAATTTTTTTACAAGGGCCAAATAGCCCCGATGCAAATTTTTACAAAGGCCAAATGGCCTCAACAAAAAAGCAAAAAACAAAAACATCTGAAAAGACCCTAAGTGGCCTAGTCTTCGCCGGGGCTGCCTCATCACTTTCGGGGTCTCCTCCACCCTCGGAATCTTCATCATCCTCGGGATAAGCCAACTTCTTGGCCTCGGCTTCAAGCTCCTTGGCACTCTCAATTTCAGCCGATAAGTCGAACCCGAGCATGAATTTTCTCGAGGGCCTCCCTTCAAGATTGCAGCTTCGCGTGCTCGACGATATCCTTTGTTCGAACTTGGGCCGCCTCGGCATCGAACTTATATTGGGCCACATCTCATCGGCATCAACTTTACCACCTCGGCCTCCAACTTGGCCGTTTCAAGCTCCTTGGCCAGATTTTCTCGATCAAAGACGGCCGAACTTAGATGAGACTGGAGCTCCTCAATAATTTTGGCCTGCACCAAGGCGTTTTCCTTTGCAACTCGAAGCTGGACCTCAACCGAAGCCAATTGTGCCCGGGCAGTCTCATTTTTTGAGGCAAACGGTCCATTTTACTTTTCCACTCTTCGGCCTCGGCCTTTACCACGTCTAGGGGTGTTTATTAAAACCCGAAAAACCGAACCAAATCGAAAACGAAACCAAACTGACCAAAAAAATTGATACTTTTTGGTTTGGTTTGGTTTGGGTTTTGAATTTTAAAAACCGATCAAATTTGGTTTGGTTTTGGTTTTAATAAAAAAATAACCAAAAAAAACCAAACCAAACCGACTATAGGAGTAGCTATTTTAAATTTATTATTGGACCTATATATCTGTATATTTTTATACAAAGTTTCAAAATTTTTATGGTATACGTTAATCGTTTGCACTTTTAGTACTGTTTTTTACCTTTATATTCTAGTTTGTTTGGTAGTTTTCTTTTGTTAAGTCTAAGAATCCATTTCATGCTAAAAAATGTATTTTTAATTGAGTCCTTGAATTATTCATCACTATTTGATTCAATTATCATCAATATATTTTAGTAAATACTCCCTCCGTTTCATATTAAATGAGGTACTTTCCTTTTTAGTCTGTTCCAAAATAAATGACACATTTCTAAATTTGGAAATAATTCAACTTTAAACTCTTCATTTTACCCTTTTTGCCCTTAATGAGAAGCTTATATAGCCACAAAAATGGCATGACCCCACAAACTTTTTACCCCTTAAGCTTTTAAGACCACAACTTTTAAAAGTCTTCTTCTTTTTTGTTAAACTCCGTGTAGAGTCAAACTACCTCAAAGAATATGAAAGGGATGGAGTAATAGATTTCTCAAAGGGCAATTGACTTGATAGTGTTACGTTGAAAATGTGGTCGCCATAATATGTGTTTGGTAGTGTATGTCTTATATTTAAGAAAAAACGACAAATAACCGAAAAAATTAAAAAATCGACAAAAGCCGACATAACCCGAATCGAGAAAAACCGACTTAATTGGTTTGGTTTAGTTCTAATATTTCAAAAACCGATCCAAACCGAACCATGAACACCCCTAACCGCGTCCATCTCTGCCCGAAGTTGTTCAATCCTATCGAGATTCTGTTGGACCTGCAGGGTCGGAGTGTTAGTCACCGAGTCTAGATCTTTGTCACTAATCTCAAAGATATTTACCTTTTCCACCAGGTTGGCGTGCTCTTTTCGAGCCGCCTCTAGCTCAGCTTGGAGGCTCTTAGCCTCCCCTTCACGTTGCTCGCTGAGAAGTTTATAAGCATCTCTCTTCTCAGCGAGCCCCGAATCTCGGCCTCATACTGGTTTAGCTCTGCCCAATATCGGAGAAAAGTCTCGTGATGAAGCACCGAGGCCTACAGCCACAAAGAAAGAAGTTATAATCATCTATAAATTGATCTAAGTAAATGTTAGAAGTCATCAAAAGGTATCTGAAGTTACCCGGTTTAACGCCTGTTGAGCTTCATTGAACAGGCAGGGCGCTTCCACCTCGTTCATTTTGGCTTGGTCTTCCTCGGTCACCAAGCACCGGAGGTAATTGGCCACCCTTATAGTGGTAGAGAGGAGACGGGCATCTTCCGGAATAGACATAACAATCGACCGCTTTTGGTCAGGATTCACACTCGGAGCTGGGATTTGGTTGACTAGTTTCGGACTTGAGGAAGGCCTGCTTGTTCCCGAAGATAGACTCTTCCTTGGCACTGCTAAGTCACCCAACCTGGTGACGTCCTCCGTGGAGGTTGAGACTCGCCATCAAAAAAATTGTGTAAGGGGTTTGCCGCCCCTTGGGGCCCCTCGCTAGGGGGTCCTTACATCATCTGAGCCTCGTTAAGCATAGACTCAGTTAACGAAGGAGACTTGGGGAGGTCTATTACACCGAGTGCATCCTTCGGGGCATTTCCCACTTCCCGGGAATCACCATCCACGGCTTCCTTGTCGACCTCCCTAACTTGAGCCAAAACGGCCTTGCCCCTCTCTATTTCCGAAGACTCGGCCACAGTCTCCTCATCGGCCTCCCCGGTTTGTGGCAGATCGGCCTCGCCTCTCTCTGTTCGGAGTCCCCTTGTCCCTCGAGTTGTGACTGCACGCGGGCCACCAGTTTAGAGGCTTCTTCTTCTTCGGATTCGTCCCTCAGCCGGTGGAGAGTGTCCGATGATGGAACTCGGGAATTGGTACTTTCTTTAGATTTGCACACCTACCTTCTCCTCGGTTTCTTCTTTTCTAAATTCGGAGCCTTTTTATTTTCTTCTAATCACCCTGTCTCGGAGCAGGGGACTCGGTGGGCAATCCTCGTCACCAGATGGAGGCCTCATTGTGACGTCCTTAGATAAACCTACAAAGGGAAATGAAACAGATAAGAACCCAGCAGCAAAAAAAAAAGACCCAAGTATTACTCACGTAGGAAAGCAAATCTCACCATGAGAACGGGCCTCCCACTGGCCTTTTAAAGTCTGCGCCATGCGCGCTCGGAAAATGGCTTTTATGACACTATGCCCTCGACCCACTCCCTGAGTCGAGGGGCTGCATTCGGGACCCAAGCAACAGCTGCACCACCACCAAGCACCAATAAGAAAGAAGGAAAAGAGAGTAAAATAAAATTTTGGAAAACTAAAATTTTACTTACGTTTTGTGTTCCACTTCTTGGGGAACGGCAAGCACTCTGCCGGGATCATGTCTGAGGTTCTCACTCAGACAAAACGGCCTAACTACCCTCGATCTCGATCTTCATCGATACTCGAGAATGGGGCTTTACTAGCCCGACGAGCATGCTTGATCATTCCCCTGAGAGAGTCGGGGATTGTATAGGCGCATGAGGTGGTTGACGGTGAAAGGTCATCCATCAATCTTGCTCATGAAGAACCGAAAGAGGATCACGATCCTCCAGAATGAAGGGTGAATTTGACCGAGGCATACCTCGTATCTTTTGTAGAAGTGGATGATAACGGGGTGCAATGGGCCCATTGTAAAGGGATAAGTGTAAACACTTAAGTATCCCTCGACGTGAGTGACGATATCTTCATCGGGTCCGGGAACCACCACGTGCTTATCAACCTAGTTTTCATCCTTTTTGACCGTGTGGAGGATTTCTTTGGTGATCGAGCACACGTATCTCGAGACCTTCTCACATCGTCCGGGTACGGAGGGAGTTTTTTCAACCTTAAAATCGACGGTTACCGAGCACCCACCAGGGATGAAGGTGCTCAGAAGAGGTTCCGCCGCTGGTTCCTCAACAGCAGTATGTGGAACGGTCTCCTCGCCAGCCGACCATGATGTAGAAGTAGTTTCATTTTGGGCAACGGTTTTTGAAGTCTTCGCCATTTCTTTTTAAAATGGAGGAAAAAAGAAGAAGAGGAAGTTAGAGCAGTACGCTTGATGATTTAGGGGGGAGACAAGCAAAATTCTTCACAAAGGATCTCAAGAAATCAGAGAATACGTGCCAGAAAATAGAGAAATTTCTATGAAGCAAGGGTAGAGAATTTGGAAGTAAAGTTTGAATGAATAAAGAAGGGGGTACTTATAGTTTTCAAACGACGGTTCGCATCCAGGAGTGGCCGAACGACAACTAACGAGCATTTAATGCCATTAAAACTTGACTGACGTGACATTTCATTTATTTTGTCATTTCTATCGCATGATATCGAGCTGAGAATCGGGAGCTCATGTTGTTTGTCATCGTCTACTCTCCGAAAAACGAGGGGACTATCTGTATACGGTAGAAACCGGGATCGTCTACGACGTGGTAGACCGGACTCGGAACATGAGGGACTAAAGATCGACCCCCGGCCCCACAGGGCCAGAACCCGAGATCAGAATGTCCGTCCTCCAGAATATTGAGTCTGTGATCCCGGAATTGACCTTGACCCCGAACAAGCTCGAGAAAACGTTGTCAGTGTAACCAACAGAAGAGCGAATAACATAAGGCCAAAATATCCGTGACTGATTGGATATTACGGCGGGAATCTCGGCACATATGAATGAGGAACCGACAAATCAGCAAATTAGGAGATTTTTACCTTCTATAGAATTGTACCTAAAGTAGGACTCCCCTGCTATATAAAGGGGGTCTGATTACTTGTAAAACACATTGTAACACACATTCCAAAGCATTATTATTATTTTCTTTCTTTAAGCTCTTGTTCTGCAGTATCTTGATATCGATCGAATTACATCCAGTTGAAGTGTGATAGATTTTTCTAAGGCTGTAACTGTTCAAGTTGTGCGGTTTGAATTTAGGGAAAAGGATCAAATATATCCCTCTACTTTGAAATATTATCTATATTTAACCTCCGTTATACTTTCGGGCCATATATATCCCCACCGTTATTAAAGTATTCAAATTTACCCTTATTTTTTAACGGTTCTCCAAGTGGCAGTGGACCCAGCTATTAAAATGCCACAATAGATGCCACATGTGTATGTTGAAGTAACAAAAAAACCTGTTTCAAAGTCTTCTCTTTCGTTACTCGTACTCCATTACCCTATAAATTGGTTGTTCTATCAATTATTTTTACAAACTCAGAATCCCTCGCAGAAAGATAAGTGGGGATATTTAGAGTACTCATTAAAATAAAATTTAATCTAGTAAACAAACCTATTCTACTTTAGCATTTCTCAATTGTTTTGAACATTTTAATACAAGAATAATAAAAAAGAAGAAAAACATGATTCTTTCTTATTATCTTGGGTTAATTTTTTCAGAATTTTTTCTTAAATTTCATTCAAAAATCAATACACTCACCTTACAGCTTACGTCTTGCGATTGGGTTCCTGTTTTAGCAAATCGATTCCCTTTCTTGTTTACTCAATCCAAGAATTGTCTTTCTTCATCTGGATCCACCTAATGGGTCGTGTGATTTCACAGTTTGTTGTACCATTTCAGTCGTATGTGAATGTAAGTACAAAGGGATAAATTTCATTTTGTTTTGATATGTGAACTAGAAATTGTAGCCTTTTACTGTCCATTCCAAAATACATAGGGTAATGGAGGTATAAGCAACGAAGGACAAGACTTTGAATTTTTTTTATCAAAAAATAAAAAAATTAATATACACATGTGACGTCCATTGTGGCATTTTAACAGCGGGACCCACTGCCGCGTTGGAGTACCATTAACAATAGGGGTAAATTTGAATACTTTGTTAACGGTAGGGATATATATGACCCGAAAGTATAATGAAGGATAAATATAGATAATATTTTAAAGTTGATGGACAAATCTGGCCCTTTTCCCTTGAATTTACTTTTCCATTGCTTGTTTCAATTGTATTTTCAATTTATCTTTTTGTGTCAATTTAATCCACGTATCCTTAAAACCACAAACAAATTCAACTATCCGATTTTGAGGGTAAACAAAACCCAGCTTAGAAAAAATAGGAGAAACAGGAAGGTCTTAGAAAATGTAATAATTAGCTCCTCTCCAAAATATCATGTTTATAGGTGTTAGGTAACAGCTAACTAATACCTAGCGTATTAGGATTTTAATAACAATCAACTAGTATATTAAAATTTTGATAACAAGAAAAATCCCTAATAAATCTGTATTGTCTAGTTCTTGCCATTTCAAGGTAAGGCAAAATAAAAGGGGTTTTGACACAGTTACCCACAAAAATAAAACTATTTACCCTTGTCTATCCATTTGTTTTTCTACCCATAAACTAATTACATTTCCTACCCATAGTAATTTTTGTGGGGAATTTTTTCTTTATTCTCAAATTCTTTTTTATTTCTATGCTTCTTTTCTTTTTTTCTCCTTCTTTTTTTCTCATTTTCTTCATATTTTTTTCTCTTTTATTCATTTATTTTTGCCCAAATTGTATTATTGATATTTTTACCATAACTTATTTCACACTCAAATTTGACTCCTTCTTTATTTTTTTATTTTTATTTTTTTCTTTATTTCTTGTTCCTTTTCTAATTCCACGNAAAATAGGACGACACATATGAATACGTAGACCCAGGGTCAAATAGCACTGAAGACATCCCTATCACAGACCAGAATAGTACCTGTAATAACTGCATCTGAAGACTCAGCCTCTGGCCTGGCTGGAAGAGCATAACACCGTGGCTGGGCCCCACCTCCCTGAACCATATCTCTGGGACGATCGGCTGCTGGCTGGCCTCTACCTCTGGCGGTCCGAGCTCCACCTCTATGATCTCTACCTCCACCTCTATGGCCTCTACCCCCGCCTCTAGCTGGCCGGGCGGCCTGTGGATCACCTGATGCCTGAATCATAGGACGAAGACCCTGCTGCTAAGAGCTGTCAGAAGCTCGAGGGCAATACCTGGCAATATGTCTCGTGTCGCCACACGTGTAACAAGCTCTCGGCTGCTGAGAATAACGGAGTGGTGGTGCGCTGATAGGTGCTGATGGTGAACTGAAAAGCTGCTGGTCATAAGACTGCGGCTGAGAGCCACGACCACCTGAAGTACCATGTGAGACTTGTAGGGCTGACTGAAAGGGTCTCGGAGGATGGCCTCCACCATAAGAATCCCCACCTCCAGACGAGGTACCACTGAATCTACCTGCATGACGGGGTCTCTTGTCTGACCCATGACCACCTCCCCGTGCAAGAGCCATCTCAACTCTATGGGATGCATTGGCCGCCTCCTGGAAAGAAATCTCGCTACCAGCTCCCGTAGCCATCTGGAGACGGATCGGCTGAATCAATCCATCAATAAACCTCCGTACCCTCTCTCGCTCTGTGGGGAGTATAACAATAGCATGGCGTGCCAAATCAATGAACCGAGTCTCATACTGCGTGACTGTCATAGTGCCCTGCTGGAGGCGCTCGAACTGCCTGCGGAGAGCCTCTCGCTGAGTAACTGGGAGAAACTTCTCCAGAAACAACTCTGCAAACTGATCCCATGTCAATGTTGGCGACCCTGCTGGTCTAGATAAACAATAGTCCCTCCACCAAGTCTTGGCGGACCCTGCAAGCCGAAAGGTGGCGAAGTCGACCCCATTGGTTTCCATAATGCCCATAGTCCTGAGGATCTCATGGCAGCTGAATAAGAAATCCTGTGGATCCTCTGAAGAAGCACCACTGAATGTGGTGGTGAAGATCTTGAAGAACCTATCAAGCCTCCAAAAAGCATCTGAGGACATAGCCGCTCCATCGCCGGTCTGAGTCACAATACCCGGCTGAACTGCCACCGCTGGCTGAACCACGGGAACTTGTTCCTGGGGAGCTACCTGCTCCGGAGTACGTGTAGCAGGAGTCTGAACCCCTCCTCGCGCTTGAGAAGTGGCTGGTGCTACTGGAAGCAAACCCGCTCTAGTGACGCTCTCCACAAAGCCTACCAATCTGACCAGAGCGTCCTGAAGAACTGGGGTGGCTATGAACCCCTCTGGGACCTGAGCTGGGCCCACCGGAGCTGCTGGGGCTGGAGCCTCCTCATCATAATCAACATGAGGCTCCACCTCTGGGACTGCTGCTGGGGGCTCGGGCTGCTGCGCGGTAGAAGAGGAAGCACGTGTTCTCGCCATCTGCGAAAGAACAGAGTGGAAAGACAATCAGTATTTGGGGAAACAGATTCGCACGACAAGAAAGAAGAGAAGTGAAGTTTTCCTAACTCTGTAGCCTCTGGAAGATAAATACAGACGTCTCCGTACCGATCCCTCAGACTCTACCGAGTTTGTCCGTGAGTTGTGAGACCTATGTAACCTAGTGCTCTGATACCAACTTGTCACGACCCGGATTTTCCACCCTCGGGAGTCGTGATGGCGCCTACTAATAAAAGCTAGGCAAGCCAATTAATTTAACATTTCTCTCAACAACATTAATAGTATAAAGAAGAACGAGGCAATTAATATAAAAGCGAAAGTCTCGAAACATAAATAACTGAAACCAAGTGCGGAAATTCAAATACACTTCTACCCAGATCTGATGTCACTAACTCACGAACTTCTACTGAATGCTAAATACAAAGTCTGAATAAGAATACACTACTGTCTGATCCGATACAAGGGAAATTAAACGAAAGACAGAGATAAGAGAGACTCCGGGCCATGCGGACGCCAGCAAGGCTACCTCGGAAATCTCCGGACTGAAGTAAGCTCCCAACGCTCCTACTAATGTCCAAAAGCTCCTGCTCCGGTACTGTGATTTGTGCAAAAAGCACAGAAGTGTAGCATCAGCACAACCGACCCCATGTGCTGGTAAGTGTCTGGCCTAACCCCGGCGAGGTAGTGACGAGGCTAGACAGGACCTACCAAAAACAACCTGTGCAGATATATATATACAAAGGCAACAGAAATAACAACAGAGAATATCAACTAAAAAAGGGAAGGGGGCATGCTCGGGGAAAAATACAGCGAACACAGATCAACGGATATAACGACGAAACTATCTCAATACAATAGCTCATTTATAGGTGGTCGGCGCGCCACACGATCCCATTTCTTAATTCAAAATATCTGACTTTGTAAAGAAGGCCCCATTAGGGGAATTCGACAACATAACACTTTAACCCGGCAAGGGTACAGCTAACAGCCCAAATATCCCGGCAAGGGAGAGTACATAATAATAGTCTACACGTCCCGGCAAGGGAATAATCACAACACATCCTCTTTTAAATCACTTCTTTCTCGACTATCACATTCTTGTTCGAGCCAACGCTCCAAAATATACCAATCACAATTCTTCCTCAACCGTTCACATTATATGAAATTTATCAATTTAACCGGGAAATTTTGTCACGTCATTCGAATTAAAAGCAGTTAAGACTCACGGTCATGCTAGACGCCGGTGCATAGATAACCGTCACCATGCCTATACACCGTACTCCACATTTAGCAAGTAGCAAATAACATCCTAATCCTATTCCCTCAAGCCAAAGTTAGAACAAACACTTACCTCAAATGCTCCAAACTCAACTCAATCCTCTAGTATAGTTTTACCCTTCGAATTCACCACCAAACCGCTCGAATCTAGTCACAAATTACTTGAGTGTATCAACAAACGCTAATCTAATAAATTTGAATGCATGAAAAGTGAATTTCCCAAAGTTTATTAAAAAATCCCCAAAATGCCCCTGGGCCCACGTGGTCAAAACCCGAGGTTCGAACCAAAATCCGACTACCCATTCACCCATGAACTCAGATATAAAAGTTATTTTAGAATCGGACCTCAAATTGAGGTACAAAACCCCCAAATTTTGAAACCCTAGTTCTACCCTAAATTCCCAAATTCCCCCATTAAAATCTTTGTTTTGAAGTTGAAATTATGTTTAAAGATGTTAAGAAGCAAGGAAAATAAGTTAGAAATAACTTACCAATCATTTTGAAGGAGAAGAATCATTTGGAAAATCGCCTCTTATGTTTTGGGTTTTGAAAAAGTGCAAAATGACTGAAAATCTCAGATTTATATACTTTGCTGAAGGACTGGCGCGGACCGCGCAAAAATGCTCCGCGGCCGCGCCGAGGAAGGGAGGGAAAACAACTCTCTGAACCTACCCAGCGCGGACCGCACGATTTTGGTGCGCGGCCGCGCTGGTGTCTTGCACCTGGGGCCTTCTCTGAATCTCCCAGCGCGGACCGCACGAACTTGGTGCGTGGCCGCGCTGGTCAAACCAAGGATGAGGACCCCTCTGAATCTGGCCACGTGGACCACGCGGACTGCACCGCGGCGGCGTGGCTTCCAGTGCGGACCGCGCGGGAATGACCGCGGCCGCGCTGGGGCCTGCAACACTGCATAATCTGTTACTTTAAGCCTAAGGCCTCCCGGGACCTACTCAAAACTCACCCGAGCCCTCGGGGCTCCAAACTAAGCATACACACTAACTCAATAATATCGTACGAACTCATCCGTGCGATCCAATCGCCAAAACAACATCGAAATCATCAAATTAGGCCTCAAGACCCATGATTTCGTCCCAATTTTCATAAGACATCAAGTTTAGAGTTTTTGTCCAAAACACGTCAAACGACGTCCAAATCTTACCAAACTTTACAGCAATTGCTTAAATCACATTTAAGACTTGTGCCGGGTGTCGGAACCAAAATACGAGCCCAACAACACAGTCTTCTAAACAAATAACACTTTCAAATTCTTTAATTATTTTCAGAAAACAATTTCACACAATAATTCATTTCTCGGACATGGAACCTCGGAATTTGATTCCGGGCACACACCCAAGTCCCAAAGTTTCCTACGGACCCTCCGGGACTGTCGAACCACGAGTCCGGGTCCGTTTGTCCAAAACGTTGACCAAAGTCAAACTCGATCAATTTAAAACATCAAATTTTATTATTTTTCTCACAAATTCACATGTAAACTTTCCGGTTACGCGCCCGGACTGTGCACACAAGTCGAGGCAACCCCCAAGTGAGGTTTCCAGGGCCTCAGAAGTACAGAGGGAGTAGGAATACAGGTGATGACCCCTTTGGGTCGTCACAAAATCTCCAAAAACTAGTTTGGGTGAAGAGAAAGAATTGTTTTTGTAAGCATTATCTACTTTTCTTTGTTTGAATGAATGAATTGTTTTTATCGAATATACAAAGAGAGCCCTCTGAGTGTTGTGGTTCGATTTTTTTTTTTATATAACAGGGAGTGCTCAAGACTGATGATTTCTTTCCATCAGAAGGCTGCAACTGGGAAGCTTACCGGTGTATACAGAAAGTATAGCATCTCTAAATACAAGATTTGAATTTTTGATTGCTGAAATTGGATTGTCGTTTTTGCTTCAAATAAAAAAAGAGCAGAGTGGGGTAAGAGTTGGAGAAACAGTTGAGATGAGGGACAAGCTGCACGTGATTCCAATTATTACTCCTTCATATTATTGGGAAATAACAGGGTAAATAGTTTGGGCAGCATGGGTAGGAGTAGTAAATAGTTTGGGCCTGAGCATTAAAGGGTAAATAGTTTGAAATTAATAGGTATAAAGTGAGGTTTTCTCAAAATAATAAAATAATAAAGTGAAAGGGAGCCAATTCTAATTAATGAAGGAGATTTTTTTTTTGAGATACTAACTAGTTTCTCCAGCAA
This sequence comes from Nicotiana attenuata, assembly GCF_001879085.1. NCBI lineage: Eukaryota > Viridiplantae > Streptophyta > Magnoliopsida > Solanales > Solanaceae > Nicotiana > Nicotiana attenuata. The sequence goes on from NW_017670547.1 coordinate 125,370, forward strand.
GAGCTCACTAAGAGAAGAAGTTAAATTCCTATTGGCATATATAATTGGGATTTCAAATTGCTCGTTCTTAACAGTTTGTTTGGATGCTTGTTACATATTGTTTCTTAACTTGGCGTATCATATCGTATTGTATTGTATTATATTATTTTAGTCTATACAATCTTTAGATAGCTTGTATCATTTTTTATTTTTTCATAATGTTACACACCAGCAATTTAAAGAATAAACATATAATAATACAAAGAAAAAGTAGAGTATGAGTAGAGTAATCATCATCATATTATATTATATGATACTAAAGGTGGTAAGCTCTAAAGTGTAAAGTTGAATTACCAAAATATTCATAAAAAATTAAATGACCATTTTATCCTTCATCTACTCTTATAATAGACAAAATTAGCCTTGGATTATTGATGTACTTGAACGCCCGATAGAAGAATGAGTAATTCCTTCATAAATTGGTACATTAACCAAGCTTCTTTTCGTGAATTCCAAAACTGAAGAATTTGAAGCGTTGTAATTGATGAAATAATAAAATCTAAATGATTCCTTCTTAAAATGGTACGTTAATCAAGCTTCTCTGTACCCAAAAAAAAAAAAAAAAAGTAAACCAAGCTCTTTTTTCTTTAAACTTAAGCCGAAGAATTTGAAGAGTTGCCATTGGCAAATAATATATACCTGCAGATTCATCTACAGAAATACAAACAATTTCTAGATGGCCAGTCTTCTATTAAATCTATTTATTCTAATTGGATTACTCTCTAAATTGGATTGTGGTATATACAACCAAGATCCTTATTTGTGTCTATATTGATAGGAACTATGAGATTCATGTACATGCTTGTGATATATTGATATTCATCGTTTTTGGAGATTTTATTCTAATAAGCTGGTACTGAATAATTGTGAGTATATCATAATTTTATTAGTAATATTTAAATAATTAATCTGTCTTTGCATACTTGATCTATCATTCCTTTTTACAAGAGTTTGCATATACATCTCTATGTGCTCAGTGCCCTACTCTTTTCTGGAGTACCTCTACCCTCTTAAGTAACTAGACTGATATACATGTTGATAAAGGTTCATCCCATTGTTTAATCAATAAAAATTATTATGTGTTTCAGTTAATATGTTCTTTTTATTTCCTTTTTCATTATCCTAAATACACTTACTTTGAAAATAGTCTCCTACATATATGCAATAATCATGGCAAGATTTATAAATAAATATCCGTGAGGAGAAGGATGGGGCATTGAGGAAGAAGAAGAAACAAAAAAAGAAGATATTACTAATGCATTGCATTATCGTTAAATTTTGAAACTTATTGCGTTATTTGTTTTTGCTGGCCATGAACGAGCGTCTGTATGTTATGGTTGAGCACTCTCGAAATAGTGGGAGAAGATGAGTCATTGCTGATGGAGGTAACCTACATACATATATAATGTAGCTAAATGATGCAATAATTTGGACGTATAATCTACTTTTGGTAGTATTTTTTCTTTCTTCGAAGTATAATATATGAAAGTAGAATCTGTCCTTTTCTATTAATTAAATCCAAAAAATCAAAGAATCAAGCTTCCTTCTATTTTCTCTTGCCCTACTTGCTATAGAATAGGAATGTTGGAGTTTGTGGACTACGATGAAAGAGGAAAGTCAAGAAGTCAAACCCTTATTACAAATTAAGAAAGCTATCATAATGACCATGAGTTAACAAATACTATACGTGGAATGCATAAAGATACTAACACGTACTTGTAACCTCTGTTTTAAAAGGAAGAATTGGAACTCGCCCGGAATTCGTGTTGGAGCGGAACACTCGTAAACTGCCTTTGGGCTTATGTATGGGGCTTAGTTCGTGAGACTTACGTTTCAGCCGTCGGGGCATACGCTTCGGACACGCCCAACGCCCAGCATACTAGGCTCGCCTAATAGAACTTTATGCAATTGTGTGTAACTAATATTGTAAATTCTCAAATTTTCTTCGTTGACTATTCAGAATTAGTTTTTTCTTAATCATAAATTATTTAGTTGAGCGTATTTTAAGTCATAATTAAATAAAAATTATTACACGTTATCCACTAAGACTGCTATGATACTAAATTTTAAATAAATCTTTCATTTAACAGTATTTATTTATTAACTTTTGTTATGTTTTTATTATATAATAGTCCATAAATATTTTTATAATTATTTTCCTAAATATTATATTCAATACTTATTAATTTAATAGCTTAGTATTAGCTAGTAACTATTTACAAATAATTAATTATCATGGTATAGTATGGTGAATTATGTGTCAATTTATTAACTTGTTAAAACTTAAAAATAAATGATGCTAGAGAATCATATTTAAATTGTGAATTATGTTTTTATATAAATTCTCTTTCAAATAGAAAGTATATTAAATAAAAGGAGTATTTTTAAAAAAAAATCAAATTATAATATTGAAATTCTTTCAAGATTCAATACTCCTTAAGAGATACGTATAAGATTTCGCATCGAATACATTACTTTTGATATTTGAGTTATATCGACGTTGCAGCTAATTTGCATATTATGATATATGTCATACTTTTCATATTATTTATAGTTAAATTATAATTTATAAATATTTTAAATAGATTATTTGTTATAATTTTGTAATTTTATGAAGTTTCTATAATTATTTTTTATTTTATATTATCTTTAAATTAGTAAAATTTAAAGATCCGCGGGACTTATGAACCATATCTCAAAACCTACGCCTCGCCTCGTCAGAGGTAAAATATTTCGCCTCACGCCCCCGTCTGTTAAAACATTGCTTGCAACCAACTAATCAAATAAATAAGCCAACTCAAATACCAAGTGGATCTTGTTTTTTCAATACCACCACCAATTAAGCAAACTTCATTCAAATGGAAAACCAGAAATGACCTTTTCGATTTTATTGTAAAAAAAAAAACAAATAATCGAGAGGAGCACTCTAGGAATGTTCGTTATTAGTTTATACACAATGTTGCGTTTTTTCTTTAAAGGGTGTGAATGGGAAATGGAAGAGGCACCTTTTGGATTGCACCTCTCCATATCACCCTTCATTTGTCTATAAATTTAGAGGCTTGACCTCATTTTTCTATGATGAAAAATCTAAAAATTTCTCCCATTTTTTCTATATTGTTGCATTATTTTCAAATAAACATAAGTGTCAAGTGTGATTTGTTCCGTCTGTTGAGTTCGCTGAAATTCTGTAAGTTCGATTGCCAGTATTGCAGAATAGTTATTCCGTTCTATCCTGGGAGGAATTAATCCAAAACTTTGGGCAACAGTGAGGGGAATAAATTCCTTAAGGACACACAAGCAACTTGTGGGCTTGGAATTATTTTTCCTATTTTGTTTATTAATAATTCTCTGCTTCTCTGATTTTCTGATTTTGAACACAGTAGTACCAACAAGCTTAAGGAATTTAATGTGATACGAAGAAGATAAAAATGTTTAATCTTCGAAAGCCACTTTGTGCAGCACTGATAATCGAGGCTACGTTACTGATGGCTTTTGACGAAAGTCATATCCCAATCGACAAATCCAAAAAAGGACGATGGCACGTTGCTATGCTTTAACATTCATAAAAATGTGGGTTTTCTATCTGTAGTCCAGTGTTGGATAACCAAAACCACATTAATATTATAATTCTGGTTCAACTTTGGATTCACACTTTGGATCAAGAATCAGTAATTAAATTCTTATGTCAACTGTATTATAAAGCGCAAGATCCCACCTTTATGCTTTAATGTAACCATGTCTTTTGTGAGAAGACTTCTCACCACCACATGACAAAGTTCCCATAAAATGTCAAAAGAGTCTTATTTATATAAGGACATAATTGTTTTTGGAATATCATTCCTTCAATGCCACTTATCAGTGCAGCCACATTTTTTTTTCTTAATCTTTTGGTCACACTTCTAATCAAACTGAGATAAACGAATCAGGCAACAAATAAGGGATTAAACATTCTGGTCCGGAAAATCGTAACGTTTGGATAAACTTTTTTTTTTTTTTAGTAAATCGTATTGCCACAAGTTCTTTACTAACAAATATGCACAGATTTCTTTATATATTACAGAAAATTGTGCTTAGGTGTACATTATTTGTGAATAATTTTCTTTTTCTATATGTTAGAAATAAAAATTTAAAACTAAAAAGTATCTGAGGTTGTAAGTATGAGGCTTTTTAATACTTGAAGTATTCGTGGAGTCAATGAATATATTATATTTAAAGTTATACATATGTTAGTTTGATAAGAATAAAATATCAAACTGTAAAACAATTTTTTTAGGGGTTACAATGGTTTAGTTAGAAGCCATTTGAAAAGAAAATTAAAATACTTGTAATTTTCTACCCTATTTTTGGAGACTAAAATCCTCGTGATTTTCCGCTCTTGTTATGGAGATTAAAATCTTTGTGATTTTCTATTCCTGCTTCGAGATCAAAATCTTTATAATTTTCTATTCATGATTCGAGATTAAAATCGATGTGATTTTCTACTCGTTCGTTGAGATTAAAGTCCTAGTGACTTTATACTCGTTTTGGAGATTAAAATCTTAGTGATTTTCTACTCCAATTTATTATTTGGTTTGAAGATTAAAAACTTCTCCGTTTATTAAATTTGATTGTGTCACATATAATTCGGTTTGAAGATTAAAAACTTCACCTTTTATTAGATCTAGTTGTATCAGATGTTACTCGGTTTGTAGATTTAAAAACTTCACCGTTTATTAATTCTGAATGTGTCAGATTGGTTTTTGAAGATTAAAAACTTCACCATTTATTAATTCTGGCTATGTCGTGACACAAACAACAATTCTTGGGGTTGGCTCAACAACGTAATAGGGGCGTCGAATATGAATCTCCTTTTGAAGAAATATGTTTGGAATATAAAATTATTCACCAAACGATAGCCCCTCAGTCACCGCAATCTAATGGAATTGCGAAAGAAAGAATAGAACGTCAAAGGAGACGATGAATGCCTAGTTGATAAGTTCTGGTTTACCCAAAATTTGTGGGGGGAAGCTATGCTTACAGCTAACCGAATACTCATTCACGTTTCCCATAGCAAGACACAATCCATTCCATATGAAAAATGGAAAGGAAGAAAACCCAACTTGAAATATTTCTAAGTGTGGAGGGATATTTGGGTTAAGTGCAAGTTCTTAAACCCAAAAGGATAAAAATCGGATCGAGAACTGTTAATTCCGTTTTTATAATATATGCAAGAAATAGTAAGGCATATCATTTTCTAATTCATAAATCAGAAAATCCCGATATTCATATTGATACGGTAATCGAATCAAATAATGCTGAATTCCTTGAGAATATTTATCCGTATAAAAAGGAATGTGAGTCATCTAGTGAAGTATCTAAGCGAACTCGGGAAGAAGCAAAGGAAAGTACGTTGAATTAGAAAAATTCAAGACGTAGTAAAAGTCAAAGGATAACTACTTCCTTTGGATCGGATTTTCTGACATTCTTGTTGGAAAATGAGCCTCAAATGTTTAAAGAAACATTGTCTTCCTCGGAAGCACAATATTGGAAAGAGGCAGTCAATAGTGAGATATAATCCATATTAAGTAATCATACTTGGGAATTTGTTGATCTTCCTCTAGGAAATAAACCTTTGCGTAGTGGATTTTCATAAGGGAAATGGAAAGTTGATGGTACTATTGACAAATATAAGGTAAGAGTAGTGTTCAAATGATTTAGACAACAAGAAGGTCTTGAGTATTTACATACTCGCTGGTAACGAGAATTACATCTACTCGGGTGTTAATAGCGTTAGCCGTCGCATATGGCCTTGAAATCGATCAGATGGACATAAAGACAAACCTCCTTAAATAGAGATTTGGAGGAAGAAATTTATATGGGCCAACCTAAAGGGTTCGTGGTTCCTGGAAAAAAAGAAAAGAAAAGAAAAGAAGGTATGCAGATGTGTTAAGTCTCTTTTTGGACTAAAACAAGCACCCAAATAATGACATATGAAATTTGATCACATAATGGTATCAAATGGTTTTAAAGATTAATGAATAGTAGAAAAGGCACATGAAATAAGACGTGATGCATATATTATCTTGAAGAATTAGATGATATAATTCTTCGAACCCCACGAATCCTTAGGGATATTGATATGGTAGTCGGTGAATTCATTACTTGTTCAGTCTTAGTGATGACTAGTGATTAAACTACAAATACGAAAGTTGTTTACGTGCCTTTCCAGAAATGATTCTTTCTTGAATATTTATAAGGTTTAGCTCTTTTATGAAAGGGTGTTACCTAGAAGGCTGTGACTTTTCATGAAAAGTGCGTTTGTATGTCTCGTATAAATATGATCGTTCATAAACGAACGTATTAATACATTGGTCTATAATAAGGTGAACCAACCGATGAACATGACCAAAATCCATTGAAAGTTGGATTTGTTTCATAAATGAAGGTGCTATAATTTGCATATCATATAGACGTATGAATAAATAGCATACAAATACTTGAAAATGACGGTGTGATTGCGAAATGTGTTATGTATTAAAAGGTTGTGGACACAACTGATGCCAATCATTCCTGTTATTGTTATAATACACTATTGCTACGTTAAGTGTAGTCAATAATCTGATCTGCAATCGAAAGTCGAGACGTATTAGTCTACAACATAAGAAAGTTTACATTGAACTTTCATGACAATGAAACGAGTTTTGAAGTATTTGAAGTATACTCCAAATTATGCTTTGCACTACAATAAGTATCTCTTGATAATAGAGGGGTATAGTGATGCAAATTAGATCACCGGTTCAACCGATTCTAAACAGTTGGTGGAGGAGCGATGTCTTGGAAATCGTTCAAACAAATGTGCATTGACCGCTCTACAGTGGAGGTTGAGTTTATAGCCTTAGAGAAGGCCGGTGAAGAAGCTGAATGGCTCCGTAATTTCTTGGAAGATATTCCATTTCGGCCCAAACCTTTGGCACATATATATATATATATTGTTATAGTCAAGCGACAATAGGAAGGGCTGGGAGCATTATGTAGAACGGAAAATTTTGTCATATACGACGAAGACAGAAAACCGTTAGGCAACTACTCTCTAGGGGAATTATCATAATTGACTATGTAAAGTCAAGCGATAATGTGTCGGATCCACTTATAAAAGGCCTAACTAGAGACGTAGTTGAAAGATCATCGAGGGGAATGTGACTATGGCCGAGGACAAGTCATTGTGGCGGTAACTCTACCTAGAAGACTGGAGATCCCAAGATCTAGGTTCAAGGTGCTCAAACAAAGTCACTAATGACGGTTCAACATTGTCAAATAAAATTTCTTTTTGGTCCATTCTCGTGATGAGACAATGTTCAGTACCAAGGATAAAGCGTTAAGACTTTTTAATGTTTTCTAAGTTTGATACAAGGTATATCAAATAGTGTATCTACGGGATAACCCGTTTAGGAATCACCTATGTAAGTGTGAAGTGTAAGCCGCTTCAAGAAGAATTCTATAAGGCCAGTTCTCTACGCACTTATGAACCAGGTGATGTTCATGGCTGAAACAAACACAACAATGAGAACCAAAGACGGTTAAGGGTTGATTGTGTGACTTATGGTTGTCTAGGTATACACCAAAGCTCGATGGTTCAATTCTATCAATTCTATCAATTCACCGAGTATATCCGACATAAGTTCACTACGGAAAGTTCAAAGGGAAACCTACTTATCCAGATGCGATTAATCCTTACTTGTGAATCACACTATATTTTCGTGCATGTTTTTACAGATATGCTCATTCCCCATTTATGTGGGGGATTGTTGCATTTTTTCTTTAAAGAGTGTGAATGGGAAATAGAAGAGCCACCTTTTGGATTGCACCTCTCCATATCACCCTTCCTTTGTCTATAAATTTAGAGGCTTGGCCTCAATTTTCTATGATGAAAAATCTGAAAATTTCTCCTCTCTTTTCTATATTGTTGCATTATTTTCAAATAAACATAAGTGTCAAGTGTGATTTGCTCCGTCTGTTGAGTTTGCTGATATTCTGTAATTTCGATTGCCAGTATTGCAAAGTTATTCCGTTCTATCCTGGGAGGAATTAATCCAAAACCTTAGGCAACAGTGAGGGGATTAAATTCCTTAAGGACACACAAACAACTTGTGGGCTCGGAATTATTTTTCCTGTTTTGTTTATTAATGGTTCTCTACTTCTCTGATTTTTTGATTTTGAATACAGTAATACCAACACACAATATATAATCAATCATCTCTGCCACCCTTGAGCACTACTTTCACCCTCCATTTTAATTTATGTGGCGGTGTTTGACTGAATATGGCATTTAAGAAAAAAAATACTTTTGGAACTAATAATCTTAAAGACTTTTTGAACTTGGGACAGGAGCGTATCCAAGAATTTTTGTAAGCAGTTTTGAAATTTATAGAAGAACAAGAATAAATAACTTCTATTATCATATTTCTAGACAGTAAATAGCTTTAATCCACTAGTTTTGTTGAATCTCTGGTTAGAAGAGGTCATGAGTTCAATTCTACTTAATTATAATTTTTAACCATAGAGACTCTCTCAAATATTTGCACAAAATACATGTTAGTTGCGATTTGAACCCTATGACCTCTTAGAGAAAAATTATGTACATAAAAAACACGCCAGGAGAAAATTTGTATCATCAAGTGGTGTCATTTCTTCCTACGTACTATTCCGTTTCCTCACAGTATTTTTTGACGAAGCGGTGTAGCGTGACACCGCTTCACGTTATGTGCGTCTGCCCTGACTTCAGGTGTGATCTTTCCCCAGACCCTACATCCTTCATGCATTGGGATGCCTCTAACTTGAACAAGCAATGTAATCTCAACATTTCCATTAAGGATAAAATAAAAAGTTTAATAGAAATATGTTATTCTTTATAAAACGAAAATAAGCAAATAGTGTCACATAAAATAGAACAGAAGGAGTATAAATTAACATTAAGTGAAAAAAAGAGTGTCAACCTATTCAGTGGATGATGAGCTTGCTTGAGTCCGTATATAGCTTTATTTAGGCGACATATATGTGAGGGGAACTACTCGTCTTCAAAACCCGGAGGTTGGACCATGTAGACTTCTTCTTCTAGGTGACCCTGCAAGAACACGTTGTTGACATCAAGCAGACGTATGGGCCAATTCTGTTGGACAGTAATCAAAAGCTCCAAATGCACAATAGTTAGTTTGACAACTGGACTAAATGTGGTGTGTAAGTCAATTCCAGGGCATTGTGTAAACCCCTTTGCAACAAGACGAGCCTTGTAGTGATCGAATGTCCCATCAGCTTTCTTTCTTACCTGTATAACCACTTGCAAGAAATAATATTTTTTGTGGGGTCACGTGGACCAATTCTCATGACTGATTATTCAATAATGCATCAGATTCACTTTTCATTGCTCTCTGCCACTCTGGGTGGTTTTTAAGTTGTTTAAAGCTGGTAAGGGTAATGGTCGAGGATAAGTGAGCCATGAAGTTAAGGATTATTTTTGATTTGTGAATGTTGTTCTGTGAACGATTCACAACACGAGGAGAAGGTTGCTGTGGTTCTGTGACTAGAAGGGGTTTTGGGGAAGGTTATGGGGCTTGCGGAGTTGAGGCAGTGGTACAAGCAACATAGGAACAATAGAATTTGTAGGAGGAGAAGTAGAAGACGTACCTGTAGTTGCAGATTTTGTTGGAGCGTAGGTACATGAGATAGTGTCTTTGTGAGTGTTGGTTTTATCTGTATTTGGGATAAGTATAGGGTTGGGTAATTCACTGGTTATGGGAGGAGAAAAAATAAGAGATTTTGTTGGGTTAGCTTCAGTTAGATTTTCCCACACAAGGGCTTTAAAATTTAAGAAAATATTTGAAAATATATTCTGAAAAGGAAAATAATTTTCAAATTTTTTTACATCTTGAGATAAATATATTTTGGAACATTCGGATCAAAACATTGATGCCAATAATAATTTAAAGAATAACCTAAACAAACATAAGGTGTTGACCGTGGTTCTTGTTGTTATATGGTATCAAGAGCCTTTACAAACTCTAACGAGTAAGATCCTATTCTTTTTCTCTCCCACCCACCCTCCACAAATGGCCAACACTAGCGGAGTAGTTAATGCTGATAACAATAGTGGTGCGATGGTTGTCCAATTTAATCATGCGTCACAATTACCCATAAATTTACAAGGCATGCACAACTTTGCAACTTGAAAGGCGCAATTTTCCATGCTTATGCATGGTCATGATCTTTATGGTCATCTAGGGTCTACTCCTGTACCATCTCGCACTATCACAACTAGCACAGTCCTTAGTGCCTATCCTGCATGTGCTCTTTGGTTTGGTCAAGACAAACTCATTCAGAACGCATTTATGGCATCTATTGATCCAACAATTGCCACTATTGTCGTACTCCCGTAATATAATAAGACAAGAAAGCGGAAAATTTCAAAGAAGTTTGCAGCTGCTGATACAGCAAAAAAAACATGGATGCACACTACATATGCGAACAAGTCGCAAACTAGAATTTTTAGTCTTCGCGATCGACTTGCGAGACTCACAAAAGACTTCCAACCAGTCACTAAATATTTGCATAATATTCGATCCATGACTGACGAACTCTCTACTGCTGGTGCCCCAGTCACAACCTTTGAACTCATTGTTAAGATCCTGAGTGGTCTAGGACCAGAGTTTCGTGAGATTTCAGCTACAATTCGTGCTCGTGACTCCACTATTACGTATGAAGAACTCTATGAGAAGCTACTTGATCAAGAGCTTTTCTTTAGACATGAAGAGTCAAAGAAAGCTCCCAGCCAGATTACTGCTGTGCTGCTACTTTCAACAGATTTAAAAACTCGAACAATCGCAACGATCGTCGCTCCAACAATAGCAATGGTGGCACCAATAATGGCAACACAACAATCGCTTTAATTCACAAAATCAGGGGTGATCTTCGAACAACAACTCTTATGATGGTATTCGTTGCCAGCAGTGCAACAAACCAGGTCATATTGCAAGTGTATGCAGATCCAAATCTCACAATCATTTTCAAGGCCAACTATGTTTCGGGAATGCACACATAAGCAAATCCTTGGATTCTCGGCTCTGATACTGTATAAGAACAAGAGAAGTACAAAAAGCTGATGTGTTTATTGAATCAAAGCAACCTTTAAATACAAGTGTGAAAAATCAATTTCCTAAACTAACTCCTTGAATACAAGAGGAGGACTAAATTACTTGCTGGACAAACTCCTTGAATAAGGAGATTTATTTGATAAAATAAAGGACTAACAAAATCCTAGCTATAGCTAAAGAAGTGGTCAATGCAGTAAATTAGCAGGTGGTTAACTTATACACTAATAGTTTTATTAGATAGGTTCGCTTTGAAAATCCAAAAAGGAAAAAAAAAAAAACTAAGATAGAACGCATAAAAACATGCCACCTACTGCTCATTAAATTTTTTTCCAATCGTTTTTTCGATAAATTCATTAGATGCCTATGCCTAGTGTAATATATTTAGTAGCTTTTTTTCATAGAAATATATATGTAAGCAGAATTTTTCTTTTTTTCTTTTTATTAAAACAAAAAGAAGAAAGAATCAAGATTCCTTCTATTTTCTTTCTCTACGTGTTATAGAATAGTAATGGCGTTTGTGGACCAAATTCACAAATAAAAATACTACAAAATGAGAAGAAGTCAAACCCCTACTTACGAATTAAGAAAGTTATCCTAATGAGTTGAATATAACATATTGGCTATGAAGTAAGAAATTTTACACGTATTGGCAACCAACTAATAAAATAAACTGACCAACTCAATCTCCAAGAGGGAATCGTTTTTCAGTACCATGACACAAGATATTCTGCAGTTTAAACTAAGGATGTGAGCAGCAGTTAATAAAGTCATTTTCCAAGGAATGTTGATACTATAAAACAAATAAAAATTGTTTTCTTCATTCTCTATTCTTGTTTCCTCTTTTTTTCTACTTATAGGCAACTAATGGTAAACAATTAAAGGAAAAAAAGACGGCAAGCTAAATATATTCAAATAAGTTGTGGAGTCCTTCAAAGGTCAGACAATATTTTCTCAAGAATACTTCAACTATACAGTTGGTATTACAGGCATTCATGTTTTGTTTTTGTAACGTACATGAACGGTTCCTTCTGAAATTAATTATAGATTGGTTCAAAGAATTTCTCATACTATAAATACTCCAATGTGTTCATAATTAGTTATATCCATCTCTTAAGGAAAGCCAATTACTAAGAAAAAACCATAGTGTTTAGCTGCTATTAAGTCTTACAGAAATGGATTCCAAGAACTTCAACCTTTCTGTTTTAGCACTTTTAGCTTGCCTGATTTTATCTTTTTCAGTACAATCTCTTGCCTATGGGAAGAAAACAGCATGGCCACCACTTAGAGTAGGTTTCTACAGATATAGCTGTCCTCCTGCTGAAGCAATTGTGAAAAATGTTGTTTACAAAGCCGTATCGCGTAATCCAGGCATTGCTGCTGGCCTTATCAGGCTACATTTTCACGACTGCTTTGTCAGGGTACGTATGCAATTTTTTGAGTATATGAGTCCTGAATTCTAGAAAAGGCAGCTTACTGGATTCTGGAAATTAAATTATTTATGCATATATAGACACAGAGTTTTGACCAGAATTAATTACTGGATTCTACGGAACTTGTAGCTAGAACTCTTATCTCCGCCTCTTATTATCTGTTACTGATTTAATTTTCACATGCATGATGGTGTTTTTATTTTCTTTTGATAATTACATTACCTTATTACTGTGTGTTGTTTATATGATTAGGGGTGTGATGCATCAGTATTATTGGATGGACCAAACTCAGAGAAGGAAGGTGTTCCTAACAAGAACAGTTTACGTGGTTTCGAGGTTGTTGATGCAGCAAAAGCACAACTTGAGGCTGCATGCCCTGGAACTGTATCCTGTGCTGACATTCTTGCCTTTGCTGCTCGGGACAGTTCCTATAAAGTTGGGAATATAAACTATAATGTTGAAGCTGGACGTCGTGATGGTCGTGTTTCCATTGATTCTGAAACATTAACCAATCTTCCTTCTCCATTCGTCGATGCTAAGGAACTCGGCAAGAGCTTTGCCAGAAAAGGTATGTCCGTTGATGAAATGGTGACCTTATCTGGCGCGCATTCCATTGGCATTGCTCACTGTGCTGTTTTTGCTAATCGCCTTTACCCTCAAAACAAACAACAAAATCTGCCAATTGATCCCGAATACGCCAACTTCTTGAAGTCCATTTGCCCGCCTGAGGCGCTTACAAATGGTACAGGAGCCGCGAACCCTGCAAATCTTGATGTCCTGACACCAAACAGGTTGGATAATAGATACTACGCGGCGTTAAAGAGTAAAAAGGGGTTGTTGATTTCTGATCAGACGTTGCTGGCCAATCCTACAACTGCTAAAATGGTGAACTTCAATGCTATGTATGGTTCAGTTTGGGCTAAGAAATTTGCAGCTGCAATGATTCACATGGGTCAATTGGATGTCCTAACAGGTCGAAAGGGAGAGATAAGGAGGAATTGTCATTTCAATAATCATTTCAATAATCTTTTGCCTTCCTTAAATTTATAAGGAATGGTAATCACTACTGTTTCTACTTTGCCATCCTATTCAAGCTGCAAGGATGGTTCAAGTTTGTCCAATTGCTTCTGTTTTTTTTCCCTAATGAGTGTCCAATTGTTTTTGTTTATTTAATTTTTCCAATGTTTGTTCGATTGAATATTGGAAGATCTATTCTGAATTAAGTTTTAAAATGATTCGTGCAATTGATGTTGGAAACAAGTTTAGGTGAAAATCATCATATTTCCAAAATCTATCATGTTAAATCATCAAGAGACAATAAATATGCAGAAACGTTGTTGAATATACGAGAAGAGATGTAATTTTTTGATGATATTATTATCTGTGGCGGACCCAGAATTTTATACAAGCGGGTTCAGTCAAAAAGCTGTAAGGTGTTGTCCTAATTTTCTTGCCATATTTGGTTTTTGTATCTCTAGAAGGAAAGGGCAATATGTTTACCATAATTGAGTATTTCTTTTCCTAGAAGGAAAATATAATTCTTCGATATTTGGCTTGTCCTTTTTCTTGGAGGAAAATGATTGAACTTCTATAAATTGAGGTTCCTTTCCTTCTCATTCAGCATCATCCACAATGTAGCTATATGGGGTTTGAGAGTCGTGTTTATGGGGAGAACTTTACGGGACAAGTGTTAGTGTGTCACTTGTGTTTGTCTCTTCGTGAGGTTGTTCTCTCGATATTTTGTACTCTATTTTATGTAGTGGATTGCTCATCTCCGCCGTGGACGTAGGTCAATTGACCTAACCACGTTAAATGTTTGTGTCTCTTTTGGTATATTTCTCTTTTGTTGCCTACTTTATCGTCGTTTAAGGTTTGGTTTACTAGCTTCCGCATGACACCTGAATTGTTGATCCTAACAAAGCATAGTTGCCACTTGTACAAGCGGCATCGGTAATAGAATTTGCTCACTACTCAGCTTTGTTCATCATGTGACCTCAAAATAAAATCATTGACGCTCTTTTTAATCAAAGTTGAGAATTAAAACAAAAACTAATTACTTTTAATTTCTAGATTTTTATCTATATATTATAACAAATTTTACTTCTGCAAATGTATTAATTCTAAATTTACTCACTTTATTGGTGGGATATTTTGATCCCATTTTTCTCTTATCCTCTATTGGAAAAATAATATCCCGCCCAGGAATAATATTCATGGTAATAATAATAACACAACAGAGTAACAACGACACCAAATCTTTTACGGGGTAAAATACAATATTCGAGTGGAGCAATATTTATTTTTAATAAATAAAGTATTTTATTTACCAAGTAAAGATTTTTATATTTATAATTCTTACAAACTGCAACTAAAAGCTCTAGCGTACCTCCTACTGGACATGAAGCCCCAACTAGGAGTTACCCATAGACTTTACTACTAATCCTCTACTGCTACTATTTCCTCTAGCCTACTTCAGGTTACCAATTCAATTTAGACATGACTCCATCTAACCGGAGAAATATGGTGGCCCTGACATCTATTTCCTGAATGATCAATCGTAGTATAGCATTGGTTGATCTATTCTTCTTCTGAAATATCACATTATTTCTTTCTTGCCAAATGTGGTAGACTACATCTGCTAGGGTCATTTTACATACTGCTGCACCTCCACTCTTTCCTTTGCTAACCTGTTCCAGCCATGTCAACTGCTCCTGCCAAGCTTTCTTTGTTCTCTGTATACCTTGCCACTTCAGTAGTTGCTGCCTGTACGTTGCACTGTTTCATTCTCTCTTTGCATAGTGAGCAGGTTTGCTCTGAATGATCCCCCATCTTGCTAATCTTTCTTTTATAGCAAGCCTTTGTTGTATTTCCAGCCTTAGTATGAATATCCACGTGGGCAGTCCCTGATTGTTGCATACTAATTTCCTCCATGTCATCTATGAAAATTCTCCCTGCATGGCTTTGTATATTTTTTTAACTGAGCATTTCTCCATCTTCTGTACATCCCCTTCTGTAAATCCTGCATCTTCAAAGTAGCTCCTTGCTTTGAATATCTTTTGGATGATCCATGATGCACTCTTGGGCTCTGTAGTCAAGACTGTGTGTGATGACCCAAAAGGTCATCATTTGATTTTTGAGTCAATTCTGTGTTCCGGATCCCTAAAAGTCTCCTTTTACCTTATTTCGATTTGCGTGCACGGTCCGGGCGTATATCCGGAACGCTTTTGTGTGAAAATGTGATGAAAATGCTAATTTGGCCTTTAAAAATTGAATTTAAGTTGATTTCGATCTATATTTTGGATAAACGGACCCAAACCTATGATTTGACGGTCCCGGAGGGTCCGTAGAAAAATATGGGACTTGGGCGTGTGCCCGGAAACGAATTTCGAGGTCCCAAACCCGAGAAATAAATTTTTGAAGAAAATTATTTAATTGAAATTTTAAGAGCTTTTGGAAATTTGAATGTATTTGAAATTGATGGTATCGGGCCGCATCTTGGTTCCGGAGCCAGGTACAGATCTTATATGGTATTTAGGTTGAGCCTGTAAAATTTGGTAAGAAACGGGCTTGAAATGACGTGAATCGGACCCTCGGTTGTTAAAAATGGAACTTAAAGAGTTCATGAGATTTTCCTTTCATTTTAATGCTAAATTCGTTGTTAAAGGTGTTAATTTGGCGATTTGATCGCACGAGTAAGTCCATATGATGTTTCTGAGTTAGTATGCATGTTTGGTACCCCGAGGGCTCGGGTGAGTTTCGAATGGGTTTCGGGATGTTTTTACAGTTAGAAAAGTTGCAGGTTTTGCTGTCTCAAGTGCACAGAGATTTTGTTCTTCGCGTTCGCATGGCTCCACTCGCGAACGCGTAAGGCAAGTTTCCTCAGGTGCCAGTTTGTTCTTCGCGAACGCGGAGCTTAGGACGCGAACGCGAAGCTGTGGGGGGAGTTACCCTTCGCGAACGCGTTCAGGCTCTCGCGAACGCATAGGGTTAGTGGCATGGGGGAGGGATTTGAAATTGTTCTACGCGAACGCGGCCACCTAACCGCGAAGGCTTGAGGAGCTGAAGCTCCACGAACGCGAGCCTTTGAACGCGAATGCGATGGCCATCTGGGCCTGACCCATCGCGAACGCGACAGGCCCATCGCGAACGCGATGAAGGCCTGGCCAGTCATTTTTGAAACAGTAGCGAAAACGGGCAGAACCTATTTACTTTATATTTTCAAAACTAGAGAGCATTGAGGCGATTTTCAAGAGACAAGTTCTTCCCTAAAGCATTGGTATATGATTCTAAACCTTTTTCTTTCGATTTCCTATTGGATTTCATCAAATTTCATCAAAAAATCTGGGGTTTTTATGGTAGAAATTAGGAATTTGGGTAGAGTTTGGGCTTTTGAATAATTGGAATTTAGACCTCGTTTTGGGGTAAGATTTCGAAACTAATTACATTTTTAGGCTCGTGGGTGAATGGGTGATCGGGTTTTGGTCTGAACCTCGAGTTTTGACCAAGCGGGCCTGGGGTCGATTTTTGACTTTTTGGGGGAAAATGATAGAAAACCTATAATTAAGTATTGGGTATGAATTCTTTAGCATTTATTGATGTTGTTAAATTAATTTGGACTAGATACAAGTAATTTGGAGGCGAATTTTAAAGGACAAGCGGTGTTTGAGGCTTGACTTGGCCGTGGAAGTTCGAGGTAAGTGTTTGGTCTAACCTTAGCTCGAGGGAATAGGTATTGTGCTTTATTTGCTATGTGCTAGTGTAGTGTACGACGTATAGGTATGGTGACGAGTATCAATATGTCGGTGTCAAGCATACCGTGAGTCTTAAATTGTAATTGTTGTATTTCTTAATAAGTACTAGAATTGCCTAAATTGTTGATACTCCGTGTTGAGTAAGACCTATGATTAACTTGTGGTATTTGTTTATTGTTGAGCATTGGCTCCAGTTGAGGTTTTGATTGTGAAATAAAGTGTTGGTAAAAGTTTGGTTATAGCTGATTCCCTTGCCAGGACGTACTTGTTTCTCACTCTTGATTCCCTTGTCGGGACGTACTTATTTCTCACTGTTGGTTCCCTTGCCGGGATGTGTTTATTCTTGTTGTTGATTCCCTTGCCGGGATGTTGTTGTTGCTAATGTTTGGGGCGAGGAAAGAGTGATAAAGCACGAAGGGTGATGCCGTGCACATTCATATTTATGCATTTGGTGAGGAAAGAGTGACAAAGCACGAAGGGTGATGCTGTGTGTCGGCGTCCCCTTTTTCTCGCGAAATCGGATTTATGACATTTGGTTGAGACAACTCGTTCCTTTTGGGAAAGGGGTTTGCATTTTGAAGAGTCACCACCTAACGATTTAAGGTGCGTTAGGGCACCTAGATGGTTCATTTATAACTACGTTTGGTAATCAGAGACAGGGTAAGGGCTTGAAATTATCCTAAGGGGAAGGTGTTAGGCACCCCTCAGGATCCACCAGTGTGGTTCCCCGCCAAACAGCTTTTGTGGATTTGTAAAATTTAGCAAATAAACTAGTATGGCTCAAATAATAGGGGATTTAAGTTTAAGTACACAGATTTTCGAAAAATAGTTAATGAAAAGCTAGATTTTGAAAAAGAATTATAATCTAAGCATATTTGTGAATGTAAAGGGGTATCCTAGGTTTGTTTATAATATGGATCACATTAATGCAATACCTGGTATGACACTCCTCAAAGAGGGGCTACACGTGGTATTAACGCACCAGTCATCATATCCATATATACCCTTTCCCACCCCATGAAGGTAATTAAAGCGAGGGTTGGTCTCGACCCCTATTGTATGCTGTTACCCGTCCCTTTCTATCAGTCCCAGAGGAATTTAGGACTCCTATCCTATAAAAAGGGGGTTCTAGGCAGACCCTCAAGTTTAAAGGTAAAATACTAAGGCGACACATAATAAACAGATACGACTTCAATTAAAGGGGAGCATGGAAGACAAATAAAAGGCTCAGATATACCTCCACACATAGTACACATAAACAACAATACTCATACACAATTAAGGTCTAAATTCAGATCCTAAGCATGGTATCTAAGTGATAACAGCTGAGTCAGATTTATTACATAACTCAGAGAGGAAGTCCTAATCAGGCTTGCCTACTGATTTTAACATACTGACAGTTAAACACTAATCACAAAGACGGTTCTGGTTTTATTTTAAAGTTGATTACCTAAGGCTTGCCTAGGCGTAAAATAATATGTAGCAATTATTCAGATTTGTTAATAATTCCAGGTTGTTATACCTAATAGCATGCAATTCTAAGTGTTGCAAACATCCAGAGACTAATTATCAGTTTGTTTAGAACATGAGGACTGTTTATACATCTCTATTTAGACTAGTGTGATCGAATAAGTGTGATCCGATAACATGATGTCTAATGCAGCACGATGCATAATAACTTAAACAGGATTTCTAAATGCACATCAAATTATGCACAGCTTCAAAATGGGCAGTAGTGACAGTTTTGATGTTGTTTACCTAAAGCAGAATTTCTAAGTGCGGAGCATGGTTGCAATATGGTGAGTGCATGAATAACAAATTGTGTTAACACGTTTACCCTAAGGCAGGATTTCTAAATGATATTTCAGAACATGTTTACATGGGCAGAATCACATAATTGCAGCTTATTTATTGTTATTATCTACCCTATAGACAGGAATTCTAAGTGTGGATGAGATGCTGAAAACAGTACATATAAATCCTAAATTGCATGATATTTAATGCATGGCATGCTTGGCATGTTGTACCTAAACATGGCTGCTATTGCGCATAGAGAAAGTAAACCTATAAACATGATTTCTACCCTGGATTATACTACAACATGTATATTACCCACCCCTTTTCACTATCCAACCCGAGAGTTGTTTACAAATAATTGTTACAGGCCTTTGAATAGGAATTACATGACTGAAAATAAAGAAAAAAAGAAGAAGTTAATTATAGGGAGCCTACAGAATAGGCCCAAGTCTCCAGGTCCTCAATGCCAAGTATAGTTTCACAACCTTTCTCATAATCTAGGTATGTCAGAGTTCCCTAAGGACCTCAAGGGCTCCCGGGCGGTGCTCACACCCAGATTTCATAGCCAAGATAGAGTAAGTGCAGTGTGGAAAGGCCAGCTTTTGTGTGCAAAAGTTCAGAGGGAGCTCAAGGATCCCAAGGCAATGCTCACACAAAAGGGGCAGAACTTAGTGGTCTAAGAGTAGAATGAGAGTGCTCGACATAGTTTTGAAGAGTGTAAGTAAGAAAACAGTTTTGAAAAAAAGGGTAAGTAAGAAATAGTTTTGAAAAGAGAGACTTAATTGAAATAGTTTTATAACAAAGCTTAACTAATGAAAACAATTTGAAGGAGCATGCATACCAATCTCAGAACCAAAACAATGTCAGCATGACACCAAGGACCAAGAATAGTCCAGCAAACACAACCAAGGGAATGGGATTGGAGGGACAAATATAGAGCATGTGAGGGCAAACATGTAGCAGGCAGGAACATATATGAGCACACAATCAGAAACTCCTACAGGTTCAGGGGATCAGGGGGGACAGTAGGGTATTGGATTAGATTAACATATCAACACCAAACAACTAAGATCATGATGAAACTAACATACCAATCATAGGGATTCACATAAGAAACATGTACTAAGTATACAGAAACATGCTGGTCATTGACAAGTAAAGCATAAATTAACATGTAGAGGGAATTCAGGATCCTAATTACATGTTGAACAGCAAAAATAGTAAATAAAAGCGCATCAGAAATACAAGGAATTGTAACAGTAATAGAAACATGTTGGTTTGAGGACTGAAATCTGAATTAGAACATACCAGTGAAGTGAAGAAAGCAAACGCACAAAGTAGAAATAGGAGAGGCACAGTAGTTAACCTTGGCTTGCAGTCGGCTAACTTAGAATAGTAGCAAGTAGCACATAAGAGAGAATAGAGAGTTTTAGTTGTGTGAGAGAGAGTTGAACAGATTTTTGTTCGTCTGTTATGCTAATGAATGAATAGAGTATATATAGTTTGAAAGCGGGCGGAAGAATAAGGTAAAAATAATAGTTCAGTAGTAACTATAGAAATAAACGTTAATTAGAATCAATTTAGTATACAGACTTCCTTTAATTAAGGAATCATACTCAAACAGTAAGAAGCAGTGGCAAAATAAGGAAATGAATCAAGTAAAGCTGCTTATAACATAATAAGGAAGTAGTACAAGTGTAATATAGGTATAGAGCATGCAATTAAGGTCAAGTTCAGAATCCTATTAAAGGAAAATACATACAAATTAGTTTGACAGCGGAATCAGCCAGAGAAATAAGGCAAGAGATATTTCAAATTCTAGAAATCAGTAAGGAGATCCTCGAGTGAGGTTCTAATTATAGGGAATCAATATTTGTCAAAGGAAAATATCACACATGAGTAACATGCTATAGGCAAGGATAAATAGGAAACCAGCCTTAATTAAAGGGATATCTCAAGAATCAGTAGAGAATATCATGCAAGATCGATGAAGAACAATCACAGGGACTCGAAGACCCACAAATAGAGAACAATACCAATTTAGGAGAAATTAGCATAAGCTCATGAGAATAAACAGATTAAACTCATAATAGACGAAAATCAGCAACTCTAACAAGCACACATAGGGTAAAAACCATAGAATCACAGAACGTTCATAAGAAATATACAGATTAATTGAACATAGCACCCAGGACGAACTCAGAAACTTAAGAAACATTAGGGTTTTCAACAAAATAAATCGGATAAAGGAGAAGGCTCAAACAAAAGTTTAAATACATTGAGAGTCGTAGATTAATACCAAAAAAAATCAGAAGAAAAGCGTTTTTTTGAAAAAGGGGTTAAAACCCTAGTTGAAGATGAAGAGTTACTTTAGAAAAATTAGAAAAAACCTTTGAGGAAAACGACAAAAGCTCATAATATACACAGATCTAAGACAGATCTAAAAGAACTTGTCACAACCCAAAAATTCCTCCAAAGAAGTCGTGATGGCACCTAGTCTCTAAACTAGGTAAGCCTAACATTAACTGAAATAACATTGATATTTATTAACTTTAAATTATAATTTGTTTTAGAAAATCTTAAGAGTTAGGGTTTCAGAGAACCCAGAGAAGATGAGTAAACCTTAAAATTTTAACGATTTTAGCCGGAAAAGTCATAGATCTTACTCGAACGGCCGGAGGTGGCCGAAAAATGGCATGAAAGACTATGGGTAGGAGTTGAACCACTCCAGGTTCACCTGAGGACCTCAGGGTAGTGTCAAACCGGTGTGGGGTGAAGCAAAGGCCAGGAGATGATGAGAGGCCATGGTTTTCGACAAGGGAGGTGGCCGGAGAAGGTGGACAGGGTCCATCGGAGAGGAGGGGAGAAGAGAAGGTTCCAGAGAGAAATAGAGATAGAGAGAGGGAGATAGAGAGACCGGTTGAGAGAGAATGAGAGGGGGGGGGGGATGAGAGACGGGGGTAGTCATTAGGGGGTTAAATTAGGAAGGGGCTGATCTGGACCGTTGATTCAAAATAATCAACGACTCAGATGGAATGGGGATTGGGCCGGGTAGGATTGGGTATTGGGCTTGGGGTCTGGTGGGTTATTTAACTTGGACCAGGTTTAATCAGGCTATAATTTAAATAAGAATGGCTAATTGTTAAATACCCATCAAAATTAGATAAATAATTAATAAAAATAGCTAATAATTAGATAAAATGAAATTAAAGCTAAATAGGTGAAATTAAGGTAATTAACTAATATTTACAATATAAAATGACTGATTATTGAATTAAAATAGCATAAAGTGTACAATTAGGCTATAATTGCAAAATTATTGTAATTATAGCCAAACAATGCCAAATTGGCTAATTTATGAAATAATTAAATACTAATACAATTAAAAATGATATATTGAACTAAGAAATACTTTGAAATTACTTATGATGTAATTTCTGAATAATCATTTGATATAAAGTACTGAATAAATTAGAAAAATAAATTGATAATAATATGCAAAACGATGGACAAATACCAATTATTATAAAAAGTGATTTTGAAGGTATATATACAAATGTAAAAATAGTTTGAGGAAAAATTGGGTATCAACAGCTGCCCCTCTTTACCCGGGAAGGATGAAAGAGTTGTCGGGTAAAGATATGATGGCCAATTTTGACCGAGCGAAACTGTTTGAAGAGATTTATGACGCACCCTGGTTTCTGAGTTGCCTACATATCCCTGGTTTTATAGGAATCAGGCCTTATGTAGTTCAGGAGTCATCGGCGAATAAGCGACTTACGGGAATGGTTAGGAGAACTAGAGAGGGACCGCTCTTGCCAAGATGACCGTTGCTCGCCAGATTACCTGCAAATAAATGATACAAGCATATATTGCGTAATTTAAACATGATGCAAATTTTCGTCGGACCATGAATGTTGTCTTTGGATGGTTAGGAATGGCGTCCTCAGACCATGATGTCCTGAGCCATGGGTTGTTTGATGCAGGATTCACAGGCCATGAAATAATGGTCTCGGGCTATGAGGATGGTGCCTCCAAACTATGACGCCTTTGAATATTGATATGCAAAAGATTGACAGAGATCCTCAGGCCATGACATGGTGTTCTCGGGCCATGAAGATGGTGCCTCCGAACGATGATGCCTTTGGACAAGTTGGCGATATTTCAGCCCATGAAGGATGCAGTAGTATGATGTGGACAAGACAGAACTCAGTCTTGCGAATTGAAGGGCGGAGCTTAGCCCGTAAAAAAAACGAGATAAATGGTGCTTGACATAGCGCTTAGTTTCAAAGAAAATTGGAGGTAGAGCTTAGCCTCGAAAGGCAGAAAAGTAGCCTTATGCAAAGATGCGAATCCAGATGGAGGTAGAGCTTAACCTCGGAAGGCAGAATGGTAGCCTTATGCAAGTTGGAAGGCAGAATAGTAGCCTTATGCAATGCAAATGCAGATGGAGATAATATTTAGTCTCGGAAGGCAGAATAGTAGTCTTATGCAAATTGGAAGGCAGAATGGTAGCCTTATGCAATGCAGATGCAGAGGGAGACAACGTTTAGTCTCGGAAGGCAGAATAGTAGCCCTATGCAAATTGGAAGGCAGAATGGTTGCAATACAGATGCAGAGGGAGACAACGTTTAGTCTCGGAAGGTAGAATGGTATCCTTATGCAAGAAATAAAATAACAAATGATAGTAGAGTTTTCTTAGCTGATAGCAGATTGCGGCATTGTGATTACTGGGAGCGTTGTGACTACGGAGCATTACTTGTGTGTGCTGATAGCAAATGTTGGCAAGTGCAACGGTTCTGAAAATCATATTTTTGAACAATGTTTGTCCCCTGGGCGTACAGTATGTTTAAGGATTTCGCAATCCTAGTGCCTGTATCCAAAGAAAAATCATGAATTTTGTAAGGGGGAGGTTAGTTCGTATCCCCGCTAGCTTTGCTTGAGTCGTTCGGCTTTGATCTGGTGATACCGTCTATATCATTTGGGTAGCGTTGCTAAACAAAGCAGTTTCAATAATAAACATGCATGATTTTGTAAAAGTATGACATAAATGTATAGTTAAAAATAGCTTTTAGATGAACCGACGACTGTGACGTAGTTCAGGACATTGCAACCTCTCCTACTACGGAATTTTGAGGGTCCTCCTCAAAATTCTGCCTCAGTTTGATGGGTTGATGTTTCTGACTGTTGCTCGTGTGGCGATCGGCTGAAATTACTTCGAAATTTTGAGGGTCCTCCTCAAAATTCTGCCCCAGTTTCCAATTGCGAGGGGAAATGAAATTTTTATTGAATTGTGGCTGAACCCATAGGGCTGCCTACGTATCCCCTCTTAAACGGGAATCAGGTCAGGCGTAGTTCAATTTACATCATATAAGGAAAGCATAAAGATTACACATAGTAACGCTTGACTGCATCTGAATTGATAGGCTTTGGCCAGACTTCTCCGTCCATTTCTGCAAGTATGAGGGCTCCCCCTGTCGAAACCCGGTGAACCATGTATGGACCCTCCCAGTTGGGAAAGAACTTCCCTTTGGCTTCATCTAGATGTGGAATATTTTTCTTCAACACTAGCTGCCCCGGTGTGAGCTGTCTTGGCTTGACTCTTTTGTTGAAGGCTCTGGACATTCTGTGCTGATAGAGTTGACCATGGCAGACTGCAATCATTCTCTTTCCGTCTATAAGGGCTAGTTGCTCATAGCGACTTTTTACCCACTCTACGTCGCCGAGCTCAGCTTCTTGTATGATCCTTAGGGAAGGAATTTCTACCTCAGGGGGAATGACAGCCTCTGTACTGTAAACTAGCATATAAGGGGTTGCCTCGGTTGATGTGCAGACTCTAGTGCGATACCCCCATTAGAGCAAATGATAACTTCTCATGCCACTGTCTATGCTTCTCTATCATTTTCCTTAATATCTTCTTCGTANCGTAGTTCAGGACATTGCAACCTCTCCTGCTACGGAATTTTGAGGGTCCACCTCAAAATTCTGCCCCAGTTTGATGGGTTGATATTTTTGACTGTTGCTCGTGCGGCGATCGGCTGAAATTACTTCGAAATTTTGAGGGTTCTCCTCAAAATTTTGCCCAGTTTCCAATTGCGGGGGAAATGAAATTTTTATTGAATTGTGACCAAACTCATAGGGCTGCCTACGTATCCCTCTTAAATGGGAATCAGGTCAGGCGTAGTTCAATTTACATCATATAAGAAAGGCATAAAGATTACACATAGTAATGCTTGACTGCATCTGAATTGATCGGCTTTGGCCAGACTTCTCCGTCCATTTCTGCAAGTATAGGGGCTCCTCCTGTCAAAACCCGGCGAACCATGTATGGACCATGCCAGTTGGGAGAGAACTTCCCTTATGATCCATCTGCCTTTGTTGTTGTTGGTCTTTTGTACATCCTTCTTTATGTTGCTCTAACTGAAGGCATTCCTTACAGTATATTGGTTTCCACTCATACTCTACCATTTGTTCCCTGTATTTTCCATCAGCCACTTCAATCATCAGAGAATCTGGCAACTTTTGTGTTATATCCATCTCAATTAGGATACGAGCATNTAAATTAGGAAGGGGCTGATCTGGACCGTTGATTCAAAATAATCAACGACTCAGATGGAATGGGGATTGGGCCGGGTAGGATTGGGTATTGGGCTTGGGGTCTGGTGGGTTATTTAACTTGGACCAGGTTTAATCAGGCTATAATTTAAATAAGAATGGCTAATTGTTAAATACCCATCAAAATTAGATAAATAATTAATAAAAATAGCTAATAATTAGATAAAATGAAATTAAAGCTAAATAGGTGAAATTAAGGTAATTAACTAATATTTAAAATATGAAATGACAGATTATTGAATTAAAATAGCATAAAATATATAGTTAGGTTATAATTGCAAAATTATTGTAATTATAGCCAAATGATGCCAAATTGGCTAATTTGTGAAATAATTAAATAATAATAGGATTAAAAATGATATATTGACCTAAGAAATACTTTGAAGTTACTTGTAATGTAATTTATGAATAATTATTGGATATAAAGACTAAATAAATTAGAAAAATAAATTGATAATAATATGGAAAATTATGAAAAAATACCAATTATTATAAAAAGTGATTTTGAAGGTATATATGCAAATTTAAAAATAGTTTGAGGAAAAATTGGGTATCAACAGCTGCCCCTCTTTACCCGGGAAGGATGAAAGAGTTGTCTGGTAAAGATATATTTTGACCAAGCGAAACGGTTTGAAGGGATTTAGGCCGCAACTTGGTTTCTGAGTTGCCTACATATCCCTGGTTCTACTGGAATCAGCGAAGTATATCGATGAAGTTTTACAAGAACGGACGCAACGTATAGGGTTGGACGAATAAGCGACTTATAGGAATGGTTAGGAGAACTGGAGCGGGAACGCTCCTGCTAGGATGATCGTTGCTCGCCGGATTACCTGCAAATAAATGATACAAGCATATATTGCGCAATTTAAACATGATGCAAATTCCCCTCGGACCTTGAATGTTGTCTTTGGACGGTTAGGAATGGTGTCCTCAGACCATGATGTCCTGGGCCATGGGTTGTTTGATGCAGGATTCGCAGGCCATGAAATGATGTTCTTAGGCTATGAGGATGGTGCCTCCGAACCATGACGCCTTTGAATAATGATATGCAGAAGATTGAAAGAGATCCTCAGGCCATGACATGGTGTTCTCGGGCCATGAAGATGGTGCCTCCGAATGATGATTCCTTTGAATAATGATATGCAGAAGATTGAAAGAGATCCTCAGGCCATGACATGGTGTTCTCGGGCCATGAAGATGGTGCCTCCGAACGATGACGCCTTTGGACGAGTTGGCGATATTTCAGCCCATGAAGGATGCAGTAGTATGATACGAACAAGACAGAGCTCAGTCTTGCGAATTAGCAGAGCTTAGCCTGTAAGAAAAGCGAGATAAATAGTGCTTGAGATAGCGCTTAGTTTCGAAGAAAATTGGAGGCAGAGCTTAGCCTCGAAAGGCAGAAAAGTAGCCTTATGCAAAGATGCGAATGTAGATGGAGGTAGAGCGGAAGGCAGAATGGTAGCCTTATGCAAAGATGGAGATAGTTCTTAGTCTCGGAAGGCAGAATGGTAGCCTTATGCAAGTTGGAAGGAAGAATAGTAGCCTTATCCAATGCACATGCAGATGGAGACAGCGTTTAGTCTCGGAAGGCAGAATAGTTGCCTTATGCAAATTGGAAGGCAGAATAGTAGCCTTATGCAATGCAAATGCAGATGGAGACACCGTTTAGTCTCGGAAGGCAGAATGGTAGCCTTATGGAAGAAATAAAATAACAAATGACAGTAGAGTTTTCTTAGCTGATAGCAAATTGCGGCATTGTGATTACTGGGAGCATTGTGACTATGGAGCATTACTTGTGTGTGCTGATAGCAAATGTTGGCAAGTGCAACGGTTCTGAGAATCATATTTTTGAACAATGTTTGTCCCCCGGGCGTACAGTATGTTTAAAGATTTCGCAATCCTAGTGCCTGCTTCCAAAGAAAAATCATGAGTTTTGTAAGGGGGAGGTTAGTTCGTATCCCCGCTGGCTTTGCTTGACTCGTTCGACTTTGATCTGGTGATACCGTCTGTATCATTGGGGTAGCGTTGCTAAACAAAGCAGTTTCAATAATAAACATGCATGATTTTGTAGAAGTATGACGTAAATGTATAATTTAAAAATAGCTTTTAGATGAATCGACGACTGTGACGTAGTTCAGGACATTGCAACCTCTCCTGCTACGGAATTTTGAGGGTCCACCTCAAAATTCTGCCCCAGTTTGATGGGTTGATATTTTTGACTGTTGCTCGTGCGGCGATCGGCTGAAATTACTTCGAAATTTTGAGGGTTCTCCTCAAAATTTTGCCCAGTTTCCAATTGCGGGGGAAATGAAATTTTTATTGAATTGTGACCAAACTCATAGGGCTGCCTACGTATCCCCTCTTAAATGGGAATCAGGTCAGGCGTAGTTCAATTTACATCATATAAGAAAGGCATAAAGATTACACATAGTAATGCTTGACTGCATCTGAATTGATCGGCTTTGGCCAGACTTCTCCGTCCATTTCTGCAAGTATAGGGGCTCCTCCTGTCAAAACCCGGCGAACCATGTATGGACCATGCCAGTTGGGAGAGAACTTCCCTTTGGCTTCATCTTGAAAAAATTTTCTTCAACACTAGCTGCCCAGGTGTGAACTATTTTGGCTTGACTCTTTTGTTGAAGGCTCTGGACATTCTATTCTGATAGAGTTAACCATGGCAGACTGCATTCATTCTTTTTCCATCTATAAGGGCTAGTTGCTTATAATGACTTTTTACCCACTCTGCGTCGCCGAGCTCAGCTTCTTGTATGATCCTTAGGGAAGGAATTTCTACCTAAGCGGGAATGACAGCCTCTGTACCGTAAACCAACATATAGGGGGTTGTCCCGGTTGATGTGCGGACTGTGGTGCGGTACCCTAGTAGAGCAAATGATAACTTCTCGTGCCACCGTCTATGCTTCTCTATCATTTTCCTCAATATCTTCTTGATATTCTTGTAGGCGGCTTCTACAGCTCCATTTATCTGAGGTCTGTAGGCTATGGAATTCTTGTGTTTGATCTTGAAAGTTTCGCACATAGCTTTCATCAAGTCGCTGTTGGGTTGGAGCTATTATCAGTAATGATTGACTTTGTAATTCCGAATCGACAAACAATGTCGCGGACAATGTCTGCCACAACTTTCTTAGTCACTTCTTTGTAAGATGCTGCTTCGACCCATTTGGTGAAATAGTCGATGGCTACTAGGATGAACCTGTGTCCATTGGAAGCGGCAGGCTCGATTGGTCCAATAACGTCCATTCCCCAGGCGGCGAACGACCACGGTGAGCTTGTTACGTTAAGCTTGTTTGGAGGTACCTTTATCATGTCTGCATGTATCTGACAGCGGTGGCATCTCCGGACATACTGGATGCAGTCCGTTTCCATAGTCATCCAAAAGTAACCAGCCCGGAGTATCTTCTTTGCTAAGACAAAACCGTTCATATGTGGACCGCAGGTCCCATCATGAATTTACTATAGTAGCTTGGATGCTTCCTTTGCGTCGACACATCTTAATAATCCTAAATCGGGAGTCCTCCTATACAGGATTCCTCCGCTGTAAAGAAGTTGTTGGACAATCTCCGAAGTGTGCGTTTCTGAGTAGGATTTGCAAGCTCTGGGTACTCTCCTTTTGCCAAATATTCCTTGATATCATGAAACCAAGGCTTTCCGTCTGCTTCTTCTTCAACTTGGGCAGAGTAAGCTGGCTGATTATGGATTTTCACCGGAATGGGATCAATGAAATTCTTGTTTAGATGCTGTATCATAGATGATAGGGTAGCCAATGCATCGGCGAACTCATTCTGGATTCTGGGAACATGTTGGAATTCTGTCTTCGTGAACCTCTTTCCATTCCTGTACGTGGTGCAGATACGGGAGTATCTTGGAATTCTTGGTTGCTCATTCTCCTTGTACCTCATGTATAAGTAAGTCTGAATCTCCAATCACTATCAGCTCTTGAACCTTCATGCCAATGGTCATTTTGAGTCCTAAGATGCAGGCTTCATGCTCGGCCATATTGTTGGTGCAGGGGAACCTGAGTCTGGCAAACACCGGATAATGCTGACTGGTTTTTGATATTAGTACTGCTCCAATGCCAACTCCTTTGAAGTTCGCTGCTCTATCGAAGAACATTCTCCAACCGTCATAGGATTCCGCAATGTCTTCTCCTATAAATGATACCTCTTCATCAGGAAAATATGTTTCCAGGGGTTCGTATTCTCCATCCACGGGGTTTTTAGCAAGGTGGTCTGCCAGTGCCTGTCCCTTGACCGTTTTCTGAGTTACGTAAACAATGTTGAACTCAGTCAACAGGATTTGCCACTTGGCTAGCTTGACAGTGGGCATGGGCTTCTGAAAGATGTACTTTAAGGGATCCATTCTCGAATTGAGATATGTAGTATAGGCACATAAGTAATGTCTCAGCTTTTGAGCTACCCAAGTCAAAGCACAACACGTGCGTTCCAGTAGAGAATACTGGGCCTGTACGGGGTGAACTTCTTGCTGAGATAATAAATGGCTTGCTCTTTCCTTCCTGTTTCATCGTGCTGCCCCAGAAAGCAGCCAAAAGCTCTATCTGACAATACAAGGTAGAGTAATAAGGGTCTACGTGGCTCAGGCAGGACTAAGACTGGTGGAGTTGATAGGTACTCCTTGATTTTGTCGAAGGCCTTTTGGCAATCATTGGTCCATTTGGTGGCGGCGTCCTACTTTAACATCTTGAGATCGGCTCACAGATAAATGTAGATTGTACTATGAATTGGCTGATGTAGTTAAGCCTTCCAAGAAACTCATCACATCTTTCTTGTTCCATGGCGGTGGTAGTTCTTGAATGGCTTTGACCTTCGATGGATCCAGTTCTATTCCTCGGCGGCTCACAATAAACCCAAGCAATTTCCCAGCAGGAATCCCAAATGCACACTTTGCGGAGTTTAATTTCAGGTTGTATTTCCACAGTCTATTGAAGAACTTCCTCAGATCTTCTATATGGTCAGTGGCCTTTTTGGACTTGATAATAACATCATCCACATATACCTCGATCTCCTTGTGTATCATATCATGGAAGATGGTAGTCATGGCCCTCATGTAGGTGGCCCTTGCATTCATCAGGCCGAATGGCATCACCTTGTAACAGTACACTCCCTATGATGTAATGAAAGTCGTTTTCTCAACATCTTCCTAACCCATCCAGATCTGATGATAACCAGCGAAGCAATCTACGAATGATTGTAGCTCAAGCTTGGCGCAATTATCAATCAGGATGTGTATATTTGGCAGGGAAGTCGTCTTTCGGACTGGCCCGGTTGAGATCCCGGTAGTCGACACAGACTCTGACTTTCCCATCCTTCTTTGGCACCGGCACAATGTTGGCAAACCACGTCGGGTATTCTACTACCCTGAGAACCTTAGCGTTGATCTGCTTGGTGACTTCTTCCTTGATTTTCAAGCTCATATCAGGCTTGAACTTTCTGAGCTTTTGCTTTATCGGCGGACACATTGGATTGGTTGGCAGTTTGTGAGCCACAATAGATGTACTCAGACCAGTCATGTCATCATACGACCAGGCGAATATGTCCTCATACTCCTTTAGAAATTCTGTGTATTCTCCCTTCTCTGATGGTGACAGGTGAATGCTGATTCGCATTTCCTTGACATTTTCTGAATCTCCCAGGTAGATAGTTTTAGTCTCGTCCAGGTTGGACTTAGGTCTGTTCTCAAAATTATCAACTTCTTTGACAATCTCGTCAGGTATGTCATCTTCCTCTGAATTAGTGTCCGTTTGTTGCATTGTCTCATTGCATGTCACAGTCATTGATTCATCAAGACAAGTAATAGTAATGTTGTATAGGTAAAGTAATGAGAGAAAACGTAGCAATAAATATTGATTCTTAAGAAAAATCAAAAATGCTTTTGATAAATTGAATAATTGTTTTGAACATCGAAGATCTTATTGCGGGAATTGAAAAATGCGAAAAGAAAATCATTTAGTAAATAAAATAGTGAATAATGCTTGTTTTAGCCTTGCTACCCCGAGGCTCGTCGGGCTTTGGTTGTCCTGATGGTCCAATTCTTGAGATGTGCCCCTCTGCTCACAGCCTGTATGGAAGGGCCTTCCTCCCCCTCCTCCTTGAGAATAACGCAATAGTCCATATCACCGTCCTCTAGAAACAAGTTCCCTACTGCTGCAAGTGCTTCTTCTTCATGTGACCCATAAATAATGTCGGTCTATTGGAAGGTCTGCTCCAGATGCGGTATTGGCTGCTCTAATGGGTAGTAAGGACCGCGCCATGGTGGCGACCAGCTATTGAATTCTTCCCAGGTGTATTTATATCCCAAACCGAAGGTGGTGCCATGTTTCTTGAGTTTTATGGGTTTAGAGATTCCTTGGAGGTTCTTGCCGAGCCCTTTTCCAGGCTCGTACCCACTCCAACTCAGTATACTCTCGATTTTGCTATCCCACCATTTGTCTTTATCGATAGCATTGACCCGTTCAATGTGGTGGTAAGCTTCTCCACCCAGCTTCCATCTTCCCTCGATCACC
This sequence comes from Nicotiana attenuata, assembly GCF_001879085.1. Lineage (NCBI taxonomy): Eukaryota > Viridiplantae > Streptophyta > Magnoliopsida > Solanales > Solanaceae > Nicotiana > Nicotiana attenuata. The sequence continues at coordinate 157,663 of NW_017670547.1, forward strand.
GGAATAGTTTGGCGACTGTATATAGGGTTGCTACCGTCGCCGTGAATGATCACTTCTTGGTGATTCCATTCGAACTTTACTACCTGATGCAGCGCTGACGCTACGGCCCCAGCAGCATGGATCCATGGCCGTCCCAGCAGCAAGTTGTAAGACGCTGGTACATCTATTACCTGGAAATCGACCTCGAACCAGGTTGGTCCCATCTGCAGGCATAGACTAATCTCACCAATGGTGGACCTCTGAGAACAATCGAAAGCTTTCACATTAATTGCTCCATCCTTTATCTCATGCAGCCCTTTACCCAACTTCTTGAGCGTTATCAGCGGAAAAATGTTAAGACTGGACCCTCCATCGATCAGGATTCTGGTGATGAAATGATCTTCGCATTGCACGGTGATATGCAGTGCTTTTTTGTGCCCCATCCCTTTAGGTGGCAGCTCGCCCTCATGAAAGGTGATCTTATGGCTTTCCAGCACTTGTCCTACCATATTAGCCATTTCCCTGCTAGTGATGTTATTTGGTACGTACGCTTCATTCAGCACCTTCAACAAAGCATTCCTGTGCGTCTCAGAATTTGCAGCAAAGAGAGAATGGATATTTGTGCTGGCGTCTTGTTCAACTGGCCGATGACCGAATACTCCTTGGCTTGTACTTTCCTCCAAAGGTCATCCGGACCTGTCTCAATGGGGGGTGGCCAATTGGAAGCCTGCTTTCTTGATTCAGCTGGATGTTCAGGGGTATACACTCTACCATTTCTTGTCATACCCTATGTTGCGACAGTTTCTTCATTCCTGAGCTTGCCCTTCCTTCTCGCCTCGGTTGTATAGTCCCAGGGTACAATATTTGTATAGAAGGGTGGTGTGGTTGACATCGCCACTAGGATCGGCGCGACTATCCTCACTTTGAATGGAACATGTGCCTTGGGTGGAAAGACTGCAACCTCAAATGGTGCGGGTGCATTTGTCGGAGACAGGAATTCAATCTCAATTGGTACCGGTGTCTTTGTGGGTGGCGCTGCTTCAAACTCAAGTGGTATAGACATATTCACCTCAGCGTCCTCAGACGGTTGGATCTGGACTATGATTGGATTGAGAGTAATTGCTGTTTCTTTGGGTCATCACCTTTTGCGAACAACCCGATTGATCCCTCGGGATCCCAGTCATCTTCTACTTCAATCATGTGGATACCTCCACCCTTATGGTCTGGCAGAGGATTGTTGAGGACGTCTGGAGAGAGTTCCTTTGCCACAACGATCTTGTTATCAATCGAAGACTGTATCTTGTCTTTCAAAGAGCGAAATTCATCGATGGTGTGCCCTTTCATGCCGGAGTGGTAACCCATTGGGTTAACCCATTGAGAAGGATTCTCAGGGGTTGTAGCAGGGATGGGGGTGACATAACCAGCAGCTTTGAGCTTTTCATATAGCTAGTCGATGGGTTCAGTGATGGCGGTATATTATTTTGGAGGTCTGCGATCAAAATTAGGTCGAGGTCTAGGGAAGTTTTGGTGTGCAGGGGGTGATTGATAATGGGATGGTTGAGAATTATAAGTGTGGTAGACATGAGCGGGTTGGGAGTATCTGAGTGAAGTAGGTTGATATGTAGGAGGTGGAGATGATTGATAAGTTGGTGGCGGAGCTTGGTACGAGGGTGAGGGTGCTTGGTAATTTGGGGTTAGCTGGTATGTGAGTGGAGGTGTTGGGTAAGTTTGGTAATTGAGGGGAGACTTGGTCTTTTGTGCAACCATCACGGCCCCCATGTCCCTTTACTTGGACACACCACTGGACTGTAAAGCCTTATTCGTAGCTTGCAAGCTTCGAAATTTGTGACCATACCACTTTTAATACCCTCTTCAATTCTTTCACCTAATTTGATAATGTCGGAGAACTTGTGGTTCTCAATCATCATCAACCATTCATTGTACTGCAGGTCCATAGCCCGGACAAAGAACTTGTTCATTTGCTCCTCTTCTAAGGCGGGTCTGACCTTAGCAGCTTTGGACCTCCAGTGAGTAGCATACTCGCGAAATGTCTCCGTGGGCTTCTTCTTCAAATTCTGGATATAGAACACGTCTGATGCGTTCTCTGTATTAAATTTGAATCTGTCCATAAAGTCATATGCCATGCTCACCCAGCTTGACCATTTCTTTGGATCCTGGCTGATGTACCAAGACAATGCAGCTCCTTTCAAACTCCTCATGAACAACTTCATGCGGATCCTTTTATTGTTCCCTACTCCAACCAACTTGTCGCAATAGATCCTCAGATGGACCCTTGGATCACCCGTACCATCAAACATTTCGAACTTAGGAGGTTTGTACCCCTCAGGCAGTTCGACATCAGGCTGTATGCAAAGGTCCTCATAGTTCAGCCCCTCGATTCCTTTGCTTCCCTCGATGCCCTAAATCCGGTTGGTCAGTTTCATAAGTTCCTCGGCCAAGTTCCTGATAAGCAGATCCTTTTTATCAGACTCAGGTGTGTATGAGATAGGTTGGGTGGAGTGTGGCATGGTCTCCACGTAGATAGGATTGTTATGGTGGCCTGGTGTATGGGTGTGGAAATGGTCGTTTGTGGAGTTTTGAGGTTCTAGGATAAGTAGTGGAGTGTTGTTTGGGTATGGCAGGTGTTACATTGGTTCTTTGGTGGAGTAGCATGATGGTGAGGTGCGGGATGATTATGCTATTTTGGGATATTTTGAGGAGGTGTAGGGTTTTGAGCGTTGGGGAAGTTGAGGTTTGGGACGTTGAGGGAAAATGATAGGTTTGCCAGATTTCGAACCTGATCGAGCTCTTCCTGGAATTTCAATAGTTTTTGTTCAAGCTGTGATACATTCTCATTAGGAACCCGAATACCCTGGCCATCAGTGGCCTCTACCCGTTCAGCTGTGTTCTCCTTCTTGATGTTGTTTAAATCTTCCATTTTATTCTTGCCTTTGTTCTTGCCTTTAGAGGGACTAGGAGGAGGAGTGGGTGGAGGGACCCTGGATCTCGTGAAATAAGATGATGATGCCAGAGTCCACGAACTAACCTTTGGGGAGGGGAATAAAAGAAAGAAAACAAAACAAAAACAAAAGGTAATCAAGTGAGTGAGGATTATAAAAAGTATTGCAATATTTAAACACATAGTGCGGGAATGTAAAGCGTGTCCTAATTTGGGAACCTCTTTGTGCCCGAGGTAGGCCTAGTGACAAATTGATTTGGAGAACTTAGAATGCTAAATGCCTCATTTGATTGATAAAAATAGACGAATCCCAAAACAACACTAAATAAGCAAGAAATAAAGGTCACTAATGGTCATTGGCCTTATTACATTCATAAAGCGAAAAAGTAAATTCCTATCTATTTGGTCCCAGAAGGACCTTCCCCAGGCTCGACATCTTTGGCTCCTTCGATCAGCTTCCCCAATTCGCGAAGTCCTAACAATAGGTATGCTCTGGCTTGATGTCCACCTTTGGTCCCTTCAGCCTTTTGACAGTCTTCAACCCTTTTGAGAAATTTTTTCTCTAGTTCTACTATGACCACTAGAATGTAAATCTTCCCACCAACTCAGCAACCTTTGGTGGATATTGGTGACCATGCCGAATCTGGGGACTTCGTGCCTCATATTTCTGCAAGGCAAACAAGGTTAGGCCCTGACCCCCACCAGACTCGACTATTTAACATCAACAATTAGCATGCAGCATTTAGTTCTCCAAATAAATGCACAGAACGTGATGATGTCCGTTTGGATTTGGGAAACCCAGTGGACTTTTGGACAAGGCTATTTTAAACGCTATTATGCGGACAACACTTTTAGCCGGGCTAGGTTTGACCATGCATGCAACAACAATAACAGAGTAAGGTTTCTATGGGGTTTTAGACTGGTACTTTTGAGCGGACAACTCAATGGGGAAGGCACGGAACCGTCGACTGCACCGCTGATCGACTAGTTTTACCGTAAATAAGCCTTTCCGAATTTAGGGGGTAATGATATAGGAAGGGCGCAACCACTCATCAAGCGTTGCTATAGTATTTTGTTTGGAACGAGTGGAGTATGATGTTGAGCATGATTATGCAATAATTAAAAGCATGTTGTCATGTATTTGCACGTTAAGAAAGCGATGAATACAACAATTTTATAATTTAAAACGATTACAAAGGAAGGAAACAAGAAAGATACGCCAGTTTGCTTTTGAAGAAGAAATTAAATGCTTAAAGGAATTAAACAAATAATTGCACATAGGGGGGGGGGGTACAAATTCACAAAAACGATCTGAAATGGTAAAAGCCTAAAAGTCCCCAGTAGAGTCTCCATGCTGTCGCGCCACCTTTTTCTTACGAAATCGGGTTTATGACATTTTGGTTGATACAACTCGTTCCTTTTGGGATAGGGGTTTGCATTTTGAAGAGTCGCCACCTAACGATTTAAGGTGCGTTAGGTCACCTAGAGGGTTCATTTATAACTACGTTTGGTAACCAGAGACAGGGTAAGGGCTTGAAATTATCCTAAGGGGAAGGTGTTAGGCACCCCTCAGGATCCACCAGTGTGGTTCCCGGCCAAACAACTTTTGTCTTGTACAATTTAGAAAATAAATAAGTATGGCTCAAATAATAGGGGATTTAAGTTTAAGTACACAGATGTTCGAAAAACAGTTAATGAAAAGCTAGATTTTTAAAAGAATTATAATCTAAGCATATTTGTGAATGTAAAGGGGTGTCCTAGGTTTGTTTATAATATGGATCACATCAATGCAATACCCGGTATGACACTCCTCAAAGAGGGGCTACACGTGGTATTAACGCACCGGTCATCATATCTATATCTACCCTTTCCCACGCCATGAAGGTAATTAAAGCGAGGGTTGGTCTCGACCCTTATTGCATGCTGTTAGCCGTCCCTTTCTATCAGTCCCGGAGGAATTTAGGACTCCTATCCTATAAAAAGGGGGTTCTAGGAAGACCCTCAAGTTTTAAGGTAAAATACTAAGGCGACACATAATAAACAGATACGACTTCAATTAAAGGGGAGCATGGAAGACAAATAAAAGGCTCATATATACCTCCACACATAGTACACATAAACAGCATGACTCATACACAATTAAGGTCTAAATTCAAATCCTAAGCATGGTATCTAAGTGATAACAGCAGAGTCAGATTTATTACATAACTCAGAGAGGAAGTCCAAATCAGGCTTGCCTTCTGATTTTTAACATGCTGACAGTTAAACACTAATCACAAAGACGGTTCTAGTTTTATTTTAAAGTTGATTACCTAAGGCTTGCCTAGGCGTAAAATAATATGTAGAAGTTATTCAGATTTGTTAATAATTCCAAGTTGTTATACCTAATAACATGCAATTCTAAGTGTTGCAAACATCCAGATACTAATTATCAGTTTGTTTTAGAACAGGAGGACTGTTTATACATATGTATTTAGACTAGTGCGATCGAATAAGTGCGATCCTATAACATGATGTCTAATGCACCACGATGCATAATAACTTAAACAGGATTTCTAAATGCATATCAAATTATGCACAGCTTCAAAATGGGCAGGAGTGACAGTTTTGATGTTGTTTACCTAAAGCAGGATTTCTAAGTATGGAGCATGGTTGCAATATGGTGAGTGCATAAATAACAAATTGTGTTAACACGTTTACCCTAAGGCAGGATTTCTAAATGAAATTTCAGAACATGTTTACATGGGCAGAATCACATAATAGCAGCTTATTTTATTGTTATTATCTACCCTATAGACAGGATTTCTATGTATGGATGAGATGCTAAAAATAGTACATATAAATCCTAAATAGCATGATATCTAATGCATGGCATGCTTGACATATTGTATCTAAACATGGCTGCTATTGCGCATAGAGAAAGTAAACCTATGAACATAATTTCTACCCTGGATTATACTACAACATGCATATTACCCACCCCTTTTCACTATCCAACCCGAGAGTCATTTACAAATAATTGTTACAGGCCTTTGAATAGGAATTAAATTTTTATTGATATTTATGCATATGGTGAAATAGTTTAAAAATAGTTTGAGGAAAAATTGGGTATCAACATCGTGAACATTTTTATTGATATTGGTGCATATGGTGAGGAAGAGAGATAAAGCACGAATGATGATGCCGTGCACGTTTCTAATACTTATATGGTGAGGAAGAGAGATAAAGCATGAAGGGTGATGCCGTGCACATTTTCATTATTTGATTGCATTGGTGAGGATTGAGAGTAAAAGCACGAAGGGTGATGCCGTGCACTTATTGCCTGTTTATTTTGACTTCTTGTTGATTTGGTTCAAGTACCTTGATTGTCTTATTCCACTACTACTGTGATTCATTATGTTGGTATTCTTCCCATAGCATGTTACCCTTTCCCCGTTACTTCTGAATTACTTTTATTACTGTGATTTTGTTAGATACTATTTAGTTGCAGGTTATTGGTTGTTGTGTCCTAGCCTCGTCACTACTTCGCCGAGGTTAGGCTCGACACTTACTAGCATATGGGGTCAGTTGTGCTTATACTACACTCTGCAGTCTTTTGTGCAGATCCCGTTACTGGAGCATACGGACCTTAGCTTGGGGTTGTTGCCTTTAGTCCATCAGGAGACCCGAGGTAGTCCTGCAGGCGTCTGCACGCCTTGGCGTCCCCTCCCTATCTAGTTTTCATCTATTCTTTACTATTTCAGAGATAGACATGTACTTTCTTGTTCAGACTTTGTTTATAGTTTTCTTTAAGTAGTCCGTGAGATTATAACACCAGTTCTGGGTAGTTTATGTTATGGATTCATATTGATATTAGCTAAATTGTCAAATTTTCATTCTTCCGCTCTATTAATTTCCATTGTTTATAAATGTTAATTATAATTGTTAATAGATTAAAAATGAAAAGAATAAGATAAGTGGCTTTCCTAGCTTTCACTAGTAGGCGCCATCACGACTCCCGAGGGTGGGAAGTCCGGGTCGTGACAAGTTGGTATCAGAGCTTTAGGTAGCTTAGATCTCACAATTCATGAACAAGCTTGGTACAGTCTGAGGGATCAGTACAGAGACGTCTGTGCTTATCCCTCAGAGGCTATAGAGTTAGGAACAGTTTCACTTTTATTCTTCTCTGTCGTGCGATTCGGTTTCTCAATGCTAATTGAACTTCTACTCTGATCTTTCGCAGATGGGGAGCACTCGTGCTTCTTCATCCGCCGATCAGCAGCCCGAGCAGTCAGCAGCAGCACCTACGAGGGGTAGAGGGCGAGTCCGTGGTTGTGCTAGGGGCCGAGGCAGGGGAAGAGCTCAGCCTAGAGCAGCAGCACCAACGGCGGAGCCTCAAGTTGAGTTTGATCATGAGGTTTCGGCCCAGGCAGTTCCGGTGGGCCTAACTCAGGTCCTAGAGGGGTTCATTTCTACCTCAGTACTCCAGGATGCTCTGGTCCGTCTAGTGGGCCTTATGGAGAGTGTCACTCAGGCATGCTTACTTCTTGTAGCACCACCCGTCTCTCAGGCTGGGGGAGGAGCACAGACTCCCGCTACCGGCACTTCGGAGCAGATGGCTCCCCAGTTTCAGACTCCAGCAGCTCAGCCAGTTGGAGTAGTTCAGCCGGGTGTAGTCGCTCATACCGGTGATGGAGCAGCTATGTCTGCCGATGCTTTGTGGAGGTTGGACAGGTTCACCAAGCTGTTCACTACTACTTATGGTGGTGCATCTTTGGAGGATCCCCGGGATTACTTAAACAGCTGCCATGAGGTTCTTCGGAACATGGGGATAGTGGAGACCAATGGGGTCGACTTTGCTGCTTTCCGTCTGTTAGGTTCCTCCAAGAAATGGTAGAGATATTATTGTTTATCCAGACCAGTTGGATCACCAGCTCTCACTTGGGACCAGTTCTCGCAGCTATTTCTTGAGAAGTTTCTTCCCGTCACTCAGAGAGAGGAGTACCGCAGGCGGTTCGAGCGTCTCCAGCAAGGTTCTATGACTGTCACCCAGTACGAGACGAGGTTTATTAATTTGGCTCGTCATGCTCTTCTGATACTCCCCACCGAGAGAGAAAGAGAGAGAGTGTGAGGAGGTTTATTGAGGGACTCACTCAGCCTATTAGACTGCAGATGGCTAACGAGACAGGTAGCGAGATTTTTTTTCAGGATGCGGAAAATGTGGCTAGGAGAGTTGAGATGGTTTTGGCTCAGGGGAGCGTTCAGGGGTCCGATAAGAGGCCTCGTCATTCAGGAAGATTCAGTGGTGCCTCGTTTGGAGGCAGGGATTCTTTTGGTAGAGGCCATCCTCCTAGGCTATTCCAGTCAGCACTTCAGGTTTCTCACGGTGCTCGAGGTGGCCGTGGTTCTCATATGCAGTATTCCGATTAGTTTCCCTACAGTGCACCACCAGCTCCTATCAGTGCACCTCCGCTTCAGAGTTTTCAGGGTGGTTATCCAGGTTGTTAGGGTCAGTTTCAGGGTCAGCAGTCTCAACAGCCCAAGTCTTGCTATACTTGTGGTGATACGAGGCATATTGCTAGGTTTTGCCCTCGAGCGTCGAGCAGTTCTCAGCACCAGGGTTCTCATTCTATGGTCCTAGACATGGGTGTTCCACCAGGTGCTCAGCCAGCTAGGGGTAGGGGTAGAGGTGGAGGCCAGGACGCTAGAGGTAGAGGTCAGGCAGCTAGAGGTGGAGGCCAGCCAGTAGGAGGCCGTCCTAGGGATGCAGTTCAGAGTGGTGGGGCCCAACCCCAATGTTATGCTATGCCAGGCAGACCTGAAGCTGAGGCCTCCAATGCAGTTATCACATGTACGTTTTCAGTGTGCAATAGAGATGCCATAGTTCTATTTGATCCAGGGTCCACATATTCTTATGTATCATCTTATTTTGCCCCTTATCTGGTTGTGCCTCATGATTCTTTAAGAGCTCCTGTATATGTGTCTACACCGGTGGGTGATACTATTGTGGTAGATCGTGTTTATTGTGCTTGCATGGTTATTATTGGGGGTCTTGAGACCAACGTAGATCTCCTACTTCTCAACATGGTGGATTTTGATGTCATTCTGGGGATGGATTGGTTATTCCAATATCATGTTATATTGGATTTTCATGCCAAGACCGTGACCTTAGCATTATTGGGGTTGCCTCGTTTGGAGTGGAAAGGGACTCCTGGTCATTCTACCAGCAGGGTTATCTCATATACGAAGGCTCGACGTATGGTTGATAAGGGATGTTTGGCTTATTTGGCGTATGTTGGTGATTCCAGTGCTGAGGTTCCTTCTATGGATTCTGTGCCCCTTGCTCGTGAGTGTCCAGAGGTATTTCCTTCAGTCCTGTCGAGGATGCCACCCGACAGGGATATTGACTTTTGCATAGATTTGGCTCCGGGCACTCAGCTCATTTCTATTCCGCCATATCGTATGGCCCCGCCAGAGTTGAATGAATTAAAAGAACAGTTGTAGGACTTGTTGGATAAAGGCTTTATTAGACCAAGTGTCTCGCCTTGGGGTGCGCCGATATTGTTTGTCAAAAAGAAGGATGGGTCGATGAGGATGTGTATAGATTATCGACAGTTGAACAAAGCCACCATCAAGAACAAGTATCCATTACCGAGGATTGATGATTTGTTTGATCAGCTTCAGGGTGCCCAAGTGTTTTCTAAGATTGATTTGAGATCTGGCTACCATTAGTTGAGGATTAGGGCGTCTGATTTCTCTAAGACAACTTTTCACACTCGGTACATGCATTATGAGTTCTTAGTGATGTCATTCAGGTTGACAAATGCCCCAGCAGCTTTCATGGACTTGATGAACCGAGTATTCAAGCCTTATTTGGATTCCTTTGTGATTGTCTTCATTGATGATATTTTGATTTACACCCGCAACCGGGAGGAGAACGAGCAGCATCTTCGAGTCGTTCTTCAGACTCTAAGAGATAGTCAGTTGTATGCTAAGTTTTCAAAGTGTGAGTTTTTTGGTTGAGTTCGGTTGCATTCTTGGGTCATATTGTATCAGCTGAGGGTATTCAGGTAGATCTGAAGAAGATAGAAGCAGTCAAGGACTGGCCTAGACCCGCATCAGCTACAAATATTTGGAGCTTCTTGGGTTTGGAGGGCTATTACCGTTGGTTTGAGGAGGGGTTTTCATCTATTGCGGCCCCGATGACCAGGTTGACCCATAAGGTGCCCAGTTCAGGTGGTCACACGAGTGTGAGGGGAGCTTCCAGAAGCTCAAGATAGCTTTGACTACGGCGCCAGTGTTGGTTTTGCCCACATATTCACGGCCATATACAGTGTATTGTGATGCATCGCGTATTGGACTTGGTGCGGTGTTGATGCAGAATGGCAAGGTTTTTGCATATGCTTCGCGATAGTTGAAGATCCACGAGAAGAATTATCCAGTTCATGATTTGGAGTTAGCAGCTATTGTTCACGTGCTGAAGATTTGGAGGCATTATTTATATGGCGTGTCGTATGAGGTGTTCATGGATCACAAGAGTTTGCAATACTTGTTCATGCAAAAGGAGCTAAACTTGAGGCAGAGAAGGTGATTGGAGCTGTTGAAAGACTATGATATTACCATCTTGTATCATCTGGAAAAGGCCAATGTAGTGGTCGATGCATTGAGTATGAAGTCAGCCAGTATAGGCAGCTTTGCGTATATTCCAGTTGGTCAGAGACCACTTGCTTTGGATGTTTAGGCTTTTGCCAATCGGTTTATGAGGTTGGATGTTTCGGAGCCCAGCCGTGTGCTAGCTTACATAGTCGCTCGTTCTTCATTATTTGAGCGTATCCGAGACCGGCAGTATGATGATCCTCATTTGCTTTTCCTTAGAGACACGGTGCGGCACGGAGGTGCCAAGCAGGTTACAGTTGGAGATGATGGAGTTTTAAGGATGCAGGGTTGTATTTGTGTGCCTAATGTGGATGAGCTTCGTGAGTTGATTCTAGAGGAGGCCCATAGTTCCATGTATTCTATTCATCCGGGCGTCGCTAAGATGTATCAGGACTTGCGGTAGCATTATTGGTGGAGGAGGATGAAGAAGGACATTGTTGCCTATGTAGCTCGGTGTTTGAATTGTCAGTAGGTGAAGTACGAACATCAGAGACCTGGTGGATTGTTTCAGAAGATTGAGATTCCTGAGTGGAAGTGGGAGCAGATCACTATGGACTTTGTTGTCGGACTCCTTCGGACTCAGAGGAAGTTCGATGCAGTATGGGTCATTGTTGATAGGATGAACAAGTCAGCGCATTTCATTCTATGGTAGTCTCCTATTCTTCCGAGAGGTTAGCAAAAATCTATATTCAGGAGATTTTTCGTCTTCATGGTGTGCCTGTGTCTATCATTTCTGATCGAGGTACGTAGTTTACCTCGCATTTCTGGAGGGCAGTTCAGCGTGAGTTGGGCACACGGGTTGAGTTGAACACAACATTTCATCCCCAAACGGACGGACAGTCCGAACGTACTATTCAGATTTTGGAGGATATGTTCCGAGCTTATGTTATAAACTTTGGAGGTTCGTGGGATAAGTTCTTGCCTTTAGCAGAGTTTGCATACAACAACAACTATCAGTCGAGCATCCAGATGGCTCGCTATGACGCTTTATATGGTAGGCGGTGTCGGTCGTTGGTTGGATGGTTTGAGCCGGGAGAGGCTCGGTTGTTAGGTAAAGATCTAGTGCAGGATGCCTTGGACAAGGTGAAGATCATTCAGGATAGGCTTCATACAGCTCAGTCCAGGTAGAAGAGTTAAGCCGACCGCAAGGTTCGTGATGTGGCATTCATGGTAGGAGAACGAGTGTTGCTCCGGGTATCGCCCATGAAGGGTGTGATGAGATTTGGGAAGAAGGGCAAGCTAAGCCCTAGGTTCATTGGTCCTTTCGAGATTCTTGATCGAGTGGGAGAGGTGGCTTACAGACTTGTGTTGCCGCCGAGTTTATCAGCCATGCATCCAGTGTTTCATGTGTCCATGCTTCGGAAGTATCACGGTGATCCATCCCACGTGTTAGACTTCAACACTGTCCAGTTGGACAAGGATTTGTCCTATGAGGAGGATCCGGTAGCTATTCTAGATTGGCAGGTTCGTCAGTTGAGGTCGAAGAATTTCCCTTCAGCTCGTGTTCAGTGGAGAGGTCAGCCTGCCGAGGTAGCTACCTGGGAGTCCGAGTCCGATATGCGAAGCCGTATCCCCATCTTTTCCCCGACTCAGGTACTTCTTTTCTATGTCCGTTCGAGGAAGAACGGTTGTTTTACAGGTGGAGGATGTGATGACCCAAAAGGTCATCACTTGATTATTGAGTCAATTCTGTGTTTTGAGGACCTAAAAGTCTCCTTTTACCTCACCTTGATTTGTGTGCACGGTCTGGGCATATATCCAGAACGTTTTTATGTGAAAATTTGATGAAAATGCTAATTTGGCCTTTAAAAATTGAATTTAAGTTGACTTCGATTAACATTTTTGATAAACGGACCTGGACCCATGATTTGATGGTCCCAGAGGGTTTGTAGAAAAATATGGGACTTGGGCGTATGCCCGGAATCGAATTCCGAGATCCCAAGCCCGAGAAATGAATTTTTGAAGAAAATTGATTGATTGAAATTTTAAGAGTTTTTGGAAATTTGAATATATTTAAAATTGACGTTATCGGGCCGTATCTTGGTTCCGGATCCTGGTACAGGTCTTATATGGTATTTAGGTTGAGCCTGTAAAATTTGGTAAGAAACGGGCTTGAAACGACGTGAATCGGACCCTCGGTTGTTAAAAATGGAACTTAAAGAGTTCATGAGATTTTCCTTTGATTTTGATGCTAAATTCGTTGTAAAAGGTGTTATTTTGGCGATTTGATCGCACGAGTAAGTCCATATGATGTTTCTGAGTTAGTATGCATGTTTGGAGCCCCGAGGGCTCGGGTGAGTTTTAGATGGGATTCGGGATGTTTTTACACTTAGAAAAGTTGCAGGTTTTGCTGTCTCAGGTGCACAGAGATTTTGTTCTTCGCGTTCGCGTGGCTCCACTCGCGAACGCGTAAGGCAAGTTTCCTCAGGTGCCAGTTTGTTCTTCGCGAACGCGGAGCTTAGGACGCGAACGCGAAGCTGTGGGGGGAGTTACCCTTCGCGAACGTGTTCAGGCTCTCGCGAACGCATAGGGTTAGTGGCCTGGGGGGAGGGATTTAAAATTGTTCTATGCGAACGCGGCCACCTGACCGCGAACGCGAAGGCTTGAGGAGCTGAAGCTCCGCGAACGCGAACGCGATGAGCATCTGGTCCTGACCCATCGCGAACACGATGAAGGCCTGCCCTTTCATTTTTATAACAGTAGCAAAAACGGGCAGAACCCATTTACTTCATATTTTCAAAACTAGGGAGCATTGAGGCGATTTTCATGAGACTAGTTCTTCCCTAAAGTATTGGTATATGATTCTAAACCTTTTTCTTTCGATTTCGCGTTGCATTTCATCAATCTTCATCCAAAAATATAGGGTTTTTATGGTAGAAATTAGGAATTTGGGTAGAGTTAGGGCTTTTGAATAATCGTTTTGGGGTCGGATTTCGAAACTAATTGCATATTTGGGCTTGTGGGTGAATGGGTTATCGGGTTTTATTCTGAACCTCGAGTTTTGACCAAAGCGGGCCCAGGGTCGATTTTTGACTTTTTGGGGAAAATGATAGAAAATCTATAATTAAGCATTGGGTATAAATTCTTTAGCATTTGTTAATGTTGTTATGTTAATTTGGACTAGATACAAGTAATTTGGAGGCGAATTTTAAAGGAAAAGCGTTGTTTGAGGCTTGAGTTGCCCGTGGAAGTTCGAGGTAAGTGTTTGGTCTAACCTTAGCTTGAGGGAATAGATATTGTGCCTTATTTGCTATGTGCTAGTGTAATGTACAATGTATAGGTGTGGTGACGATTATCTATACGTCAGTGTCAAGCATGCCCGTGAGTCTTAAATTGTAATTGTTGTATTTCTTAATAAGTACTATAATTGCCTAAATTGTTGATTCTCCGTGTTGAGTAAGACCTAGGATTAACATGTGGTATTTGTTTATTCTTAATCATTGGCTCTAGTTGAGGTTTTGATTGTGAAATTAAGTGTTGGTATAAGTTTGGTTATAGCTGATTCCCTTGCCGGGACGTACTTATTTCTCGCTGTTGATTCCCTTGCCGGGAGGTACTTATTTCTCACTATTGGTTCCCTTGCCGGGATGTGTTTATTCTTGTTGGTGATTCCCTTGCCGGGATATTGTTGTTGCTATTGTTTGGGTGAGGAAAGAGTGATGAAGCACGAAGGGTGATGCCATGCACATTCATATTTATGCATTTGGTGAGGAAAGAGTGATAAAGCACGAAGGGTGATGCCGTGTACATTTTTATGGATATTGATGCATATGGTGAGGAAGAGAGATAAAACACGAAGGGTGATGCCGTGCACATTTCTAATAATTATATGGTGCGGAAGAGAGATAAAGCACGAAGGATGATGTCGCGCACATTTTCATTATTTGATTGCATTGGTGAGGATTGAGAGTAAAAGCATGAAGGGTGATGCCGTGCACTTATTGCCTGTTTATTTTGACTTCTTGCTGCTTTGGTTCAAGTACCTTGATTGTCTTATTCCACTACTACTGTGATTCATTATGTTGGTATTCTTCCCCATAGCATGTTACCCTTTCCCCGTTACTTCTGAATTACCTTTATTACTGTTATTCTGTTAGATACTGTTTAGCTGTAGGTTGTTGGTTGTTGGTTGTTGTGTCCTAGCCTCGTCACTACTTCGCCGAGGTTAGGCTCGACACTTACCAGCACATGGGGTCGGTTGTGCTGATACTACACTCTGCACTCTTTTGTGCAGATCCCGGTACTGGAGCATACGGACCTTAGCTTGGGGTTGCTGCCTTCAGTCCATCAGAAGACCCGAGGTAGTCCTGCAGGCGTCCGCAGGCCTTGGCGTCCCCTCCCTATCTAGTTTTCATCTGTTCTTTACTATTTCAGAGACAGACATGTACTTACTTGTTCAGACTTTTATTTGTAGATTTCTTAGATAGTTCGTGAGATTTTGACACCAGTTCTGTGTAGTTTATGTTATGGATTCGTATTGATATTAGCTAAATTGTCAAATTTCATTCTTCTGCTCTATTAATTGTAGACGTGTGATTTTTGACCCTCCCCAAGATTTTTCATATTTTAGCATGTAAATATTTAATTTAGGCCTAATAGCGCTATTTCAATTAATTTTGACACTTTTGCTTTATTTTAGTACAAGAAAAAGGAAAATTACAAAAAAAAAAAAATTAGTTTATGCATTTTTCATAAATTCAAAAAAACAACACAAAAATAGTACCTTATTTTTATCTTTATATAATTTCGAAAACAAAAAAAATATATAGTTTCATGTCTAGTTCAATTAATTAGGATTAGCTTTGGCATTGTGTAGTATTTCTATCTTATTTTTAAAAATACAAAATAAAAAAAAAAGAGTCATTGTGTAGTCTAGGGACCCTTCTAGACTCTTCTTTGGGATAAAAATAAATAAAAAGACCCTAAGGACTTAACACAAAAAACCTAGGGACTAATGGGCAAAATACACCTAGACCTAGACTCTACCTATAAATAATACTTAAAAAATCTGAACAAAAAAAAAACGATCTCTGAAGAGAAAAAAGAAGTGGAGCCGCAATTCTCAAATACAGGACCCCCCTCCTCAAAGTCATCTTCTTTGAACCCACCCCCACCCCATCTCCCANACCTACGAACTCAACCTACTAATAAAATCTTAAAAAATAACTTAGACAAAGGGGAAACGGAAAGACTCTTCAGATAAGCCAAAAACGAACGGAAAGACGGCCAGCCGCACCAGTACCAGACCCCACGACCCTCCCCCTACCCCCCCCCCCCCCTTCACGTTTTCTTCAACTTCCCCCCGTTTTGTAACTTCCGACGACCCCAAACGACCCCCCCATCGGTTCATCCATCTCTATCCACCTTCGCAAAACAGTAGCCCCTCTCCGGAAATCACCAGACCCCGCGCTAGACCTTACTCCAACCACCCAACGACCACCCATCAGCCATATGACCACCATACGGCAGCTGCCGGAAATGCCATGAAACCCGGTTGAAGTAACTCCAAAACGCAGTCGCGATTCCGTCGCTCATACAAAACGAAAATACTCTGTCTTCTTCTTGCATTTTCGTGATTCTCGTCTCAAAAATCAAAGGCGTCGTTCTCTGATTCTCGTTCCAAAGTGGAGGTCATTTGAGATCGTGTACGGTTCGAAAGTTCTTGTACTGATTCGAGGTTTCATCAATAGTCTCCATCGAGGTGCTGTCCGCTGGTTCTCCGATTCGAGTTTCGTCTAGGTGCTATCGTTTGAGGTCAATTTCTTCTAGCCTTTTTTTTTAATTTGATGTTGATTGTTGTATAATCTTCGTTGCTGCTAGAGATAAAATCAGGATTTTGGTGATACAATCACTTTCACTTCTCTGTTTGAATGATTTGACGGATTTGGGTGTTCATATTGCATTGGTTGTGATTGAAATGAGTTTTGGGATTTAAATTTCTGTATCCGGCGTTCGCTATCCGACCTGGTGTATCATTTCTCTGTTTATTCGACTTACATCCTTTGGATTTTGTGAATGCTGTGCTATTACTTGGTTTGCTGAATTTGGATGAAAAATATGAAATTCCTTATTCGTGGTTAATGCATAAAAGTTGGTTCTTGTTTGGTACATGTTGAAGTATAATAAAGTGAGCTTCCTCTGTTGAGTTTATGGACTTTCCGATAAGTCTAAATCATATTGTCATTCAGTTTCCCTCATGTGCTAATTAATTCATTACATAAGTCTCATTGTTTCACCAGAATGATTTGGCACATATTTGCACATTCACAAGGGGATTTGAGTTGTGCTATTTGGGGTACTATATTTGTATATACATATAACTTGAATGAATATGGTGGCTGGTTACTTAGTTCAGTTCATTTGCGCTTAGGTATGAGCTTCTGTTTGTTAATTACGTCCCACTTCGATAAGGCATTGTGAGTGAATGTGCAATTTTGATATAGATTAATTTGCGTAGTTCCCTTCATGAGTCACTGGGTCTTTGCAACATGATCTGGGCTTGTGACATTTTTCTTTTCTTCCATAATTCTTATCCACAATCAATGACTTGGTAACAATCTCAAAGTAGTCTAGAAAAATAATTCATGAATATCCGTAGTTTGTTTTAGTTGAGTAAAACCTTTTGGTTAGAATAATTAAGGTGCGCCGTGCCAAACAAAATGACGGTTGCGTGGCCCTCGTTTTAATTGGCTTTAACTCAACCTTAGATTCCGAAGGTGCCATTTAGCAAATTCCATGGCCCTCGCAAACTGCAAACGCGTAGTTGCTTTAGGCACGTGTTTAATAATATTACTTTCCTAAATTCGGGTGCGCATTTATGTGACCCAAATCCAAATCCCAACGAAGTTAAAATATGTCAAAAATTACGGGTGCATTTATGTGACGTGGCTCGAGACGTGTTCTAATGACGTTGCAGTTCTCTGTAAAAATAATAATAAAAGCGGTTAAAAAGTTAAAATTTGCACATAGGTTCATAATTGTTAAAATCAGATAATTTAAGCCGAATATGACAGTTGAGCAACCGTGCTAGAACCACGAAACCCGGGAATGCCTAACACCTTCTCCCGGGTTAACAGAATTCCTTACTCGGATTTCTGGTTCGCGGATTATTAAACAGAGTCATTCTTTTCCTCGATTCGGGATTCTAAACCGGTGACTTGGGACACCATAAATCTCCCAAGTGGCGACTCTGAATCTTAATAACAAATCCCGTTTCGATTGTCCTTTAATTGGAAAAACTCCTTTATTATACCCTTTCGGGGGTGTAGTATGGAAAAAGGAGGTGTGACAGCTCTGGCGATTCTGCTGGGGACACAAACCCAGAACTTCGGTTCAGGGTTTAAGAATTCGAGCTTAGAATTATTGTTATGTTTGGCTTTATCTGATTTTCCTACATGTTTCCATGCCTTATGTGCTAAATTTTTTACCGCTTTGATATTATCTGAACTGTGTATAAACTGTGCCGAAAACCTTCTCTTCTCACCTCCGGGGATGTGCTCACTGGTGGAGACTCCCTATTCTGTTAGTGTCATACCTCGAAATAAAAAAAAGGCCGGACAGGTTACTAAGCCGGACGATCCCACGGGTCCCCGGTACGTAGCCCCCTCCTCGACTCGAGTTGTGCGCTCGGGTACACAGTCTAGAACACATACCCAGGTTTTGAACCTAGAATAACTTGACTTCATGCCGGATCCCTAGTAGGAACGCTTATTTGCATCATGTGCATTTGCCGTAGGGGACTCAACACATGGGTTGGGTCCGTCTAGGACAGGTAACCTGAAATGAAAAAGACCACCCTGAGGCATCTTACTTGTTGCATTTGCATTTATCTGTCTCGGACTTGCATGCTGACCGGCTTTGGAGTATTTGGAAAAAATTGAAAAAAAAAGAGGAGAGAAATAGCAGTGTAGAAAGTCAATTATGTCAGAATAGTGTAGAAACTCTGCTGGATTTTTGAGAAAAATGAAAGGAAAAATAAAAGTTTTTTCAGTTTGTTTTGTTTGCCAATGGAAAAGAAGAACAAAAAAGAGTTGTATTTTCATATTAGTTTGTTTATTTGCCACTGAAAAAGAAAATATAAAAAAAAGAATCTTGCTTTCAGAAATAGTGTATTTGCCAACAAAAACAAAAGAGTCTTGTTCTAAAAAATAGTTAGGTTTATTTGACCAAACTACGCAGGTTTGATTCTCACCGGATGTGAGATACGTAGGCAACCTCATCGGGTCCAACCTCCCTTTTCAAAATAGCCAAAAATGCCAAATTTTTTAATTTCGTCATGAATAAGTCGGGTGCCGCCATTCTTGTTTAAAATAAGCCGAATGTCCCCAAAAGGGCGCCGGAAGGCTGTTTTTGCGAGAACAGCCACCCTGAGTCAGTTTCAATAGTTAGCAGGCACAGCCTTAAAATCTTCTCCCCGACGTGCTGAAAGGCCGTAACTGCAACCGGCCGTTTGTTTTAAAATTGAAAATTTGAACAAAAATAGTGTCAGTTTTTTTTTTTCCTTTGAGGTCAAAATAAGTGATTAAATCACCTTAATAAATGTGCAGGATGAGCACGATTCAAAATAATGGGAACTTGCATATAGGCCCGCGGCGAGACCGAACGATGTCCCGCGGGCACCAGGAGCTTTAATGTATTCATGATTTGTCCTTTAAGTCTGTATTTCCTTTTCTACTAGAGTTGGTCATTTGAGTCTGTATTTTCTTTTCTACCGGAGTCTGTAAAAGTCAGTCAGTTGATTAAGTCTGTATTTTCGTTTGAACTAGAATAGGGATGGCGGAGTTCGTAGTTCTTTTCTGCATTAGAGTCTGTTAGTTGTTTATCTGTCAGTTTTGAATCTTTGTAATAGACGAATTTGATATCAATAAAATTGAAAATCCCAAAAATATTTTGCTTCTACTTTACATTTATTCTGCAAGAACTACGCTTGGTTTGATTCACGCGGGGTCGTGATACGTAGGCAATCTCCACAGGATTCGACCGTAACTAAATGAAAAAAAGAAACACAAGAAAAGAATGAAGGAAAGAGGTGAAAAACAAGAAAGGAAAGAAAAACAAAAGAGGGCAAAAGAAAAACAAAAGAAAATAAGAAACCAAACAAAAGCAAGCAAGAGAAAATAAAAAGGGAGCAAAGGAAAGAAAAGAGCGGAAAAACAATTTTGAGGACAGGAGCGAAGAGGAACAAGGAAAAACCAAGGAAAACGGAAAAGAAGGAAAGAGGGAAAAATAAGAGAGAAAAGCAAAAGAATGAGAGGAAAGGCATGGCAAATAAAGGAAATGAAAAGGCCGGGATGACGCATGCGACCGATCAAAAGCATAATAGGAACTGTTAATTGCCTAGGTGCATCCACTTCCCAAACGTGCGGGTACCAATATGTTAAATGCCCTAACGCTAACGTGATGGTTTCATTTTGTCATTCCAAAAAGGTGGTTGGTTTGTGGTTTGAAAGTGGTAACTCTTCTTTACAACACAAGGACAAAAGGCAATGGCAAACAACAAGAGAACTGAGTTGGTTGATACCGGTGCTCGACAACAGTTGGTGGAACGGGATAATGGGTTTGTTGAAGAGGTGCGGATGCTGAGACAACACATGACAGATATGTATCAAGCCTGGATGACTGGGAAGGCACCACCCCCGCCACCACCAATTTTCCCGGACGCTACCCTTACCCAAACTCCCAACACAATGCCAGATGATCCTCCATATTCTCCAGATACACCCGCTTATCACAATTTTCCCAACCACCCTAGTAGCTCCATCACGCATCCTCCCGTTA
Organism: Nicotiana attenuata; assembly: GCF_001879085.1. Classification (NCBI taxonomy): domain Eukaryota; kingdom Viridiplantae; phylum Streptophyta; class Magnoliopsida; order Solanales; family Solanaceae; genus Nicotiana; species Nicotiana attenuata. The sequence continues at coordinate 178,013 of NW_017670547.1, forward strand.
CTTCTCCCCAATATTGCCCTCCTATCATATCCATTACCCCAAACAATGAACACCCATTCAAAGCTCGTAATGCCCAATATCACCCTCCAGAGGTTGCCCACAGGGTCCTTGATTCATACAAGAAGAGCTCCCGGGATGAGCTCCATGCTAGAAATGAAAAGGTTACAGGAAGAGAAGGACATGATGGGACGCCCAGGAAGCTGAAAAGCATAGAACTGTCCTTAAGGGACAAGCGAAGAGTGGGAGGCCAGGGTAGCATGACTTGAGAAGAACTGATTGTGCCACATGATGCCCGCCTGCCCGCAGGATTCAAAGTACCAAAATTTAACTTGTATGATGGGCGTGGAGATCCGGTAGCCCACCTGAGGGTCTATTGCAACGAAATGAGGATTGTTGGAGAGAAAGATGACGTGATGATGGCATATTTCAGTGAAAGCCTAACTGGGGCAGCTTTGGACTGGCATGGTCGTCAAAATGTCGATGAGTGGCTTACATTGGGTGACATGGCTCAAGACTTTGTCCGACACTTTCAATGCAAATCGAGGGTTACCTCAGACCGCTCCTCGCTATCTAAGATGAAAAAGAGGCCGGAGGAAAGCTTTAATGAGTTTGGGCTCAGATGGAGGGAGAAAGCTGCTCGAGTCTGTCCCCCGATCAGCGAAGAAGAAATGGTTAAGCTTTTTCTACAGTCCCAGGGACCCACCTACTACAGTCATTTGATCCCGGCCTTGGGAAAACCTTTCAATGATGTGTTAAAACTGGGGGAGCTAGTAGAAGAAGGGATCAAGTTAGGCAAAATCATGAGCTGTTCGGAAGCCATTCAAAACATTCCATTCAGTTTGGTTGGAAGAAAAAGGAACAGAAAAGACGATCCGATAGGTTTTCCTGATCGACACTTCCAGCCTCGACATCGTCCTCATGCACTAGAGGACCCCCCCGATGCCACTTTTCTCCACAGAAATCCCAAAGTCGCACATCACAGTACCCAGCTCAAAATAATGCCCATCTACCCCCGCGAGCATCCCAAAAACACCCCGGATCAGGTTTTCGGCCCAATCCAGCATTTAAGAATGAGAGGTTACGAAAGAAGAAAGCCTTCACTCCGTTGGGAGAATCATACGCCAGTCTGTTTTAGCGGTTAAGGACACTGGGCATGTTGAAGCCGATTCAGATAAAAGCGCCGAACCATCCTCCAAAGAAGTTCGATCCTTCTCAACAGTGCGCATACTTCTCAGGTGCCCTGGGGCACGACATAGAGAAATTTTGGAATCTGAAGAATGCAATTCAAAAGCTTATTGATGGAGGCGACATCGTCGTGCAAAATCCAGATGCAACAAACACTGGCCAAGATCCATCTCCTGTGCACAATGAGACGCATATGGTGGGTATGATTGATTGTGAGAATGAGCCGGCAGAAGAAACCCAGAACCAGTTTGCTCAGAACAACGCGATGAAGTCTTGTGAAAATTCTAGCAATCTTGGTGTGAAATTCAGTGGCTAAGATGTCGTGCTTGGTAATTGGGAAGACGCTCCATCTCTTGGAGTTTTGGTGGTTTATTTTGTTGTCATTTCTGTTGTCCAGGTTATTTCAGGGTTGTAATCCGGATATTGTCTTGTGACTCAAACCCTTCTATCCTTTCACTTTGTCTTGTTTGTCTCGTCGTAGTAGCTTGTGTAGTGCTGTTTAGGTTTGTTTAAGGGGTGTAACTCTAGTCTAGTTTGCTTGTTTTGTTGTTTAAACCCATTCACCGTCAGTCTAATGCAATTCTCTGTTTCCTGCCATTTCTGGTCATTTTGTTTAGTTTTCTTCTCCTTTTACAATTCTTTTCATGCTGGTTCTGGTGACATGACATGCACGCATAATTCTCAGCCTGGTTTTAAAAGACAGTTTATTAATAAAGCGATGAAACAATTTTGAAGATGATAGGGGCACTTGAGGGAAATAAGAACAAATTTGGACACTTTGAGATCATTTGAAGCCCGAACCATGAGAAACTGGGGCAGATAGAACATAAAGCAACACTTTTGAAATACATCATGCTGCATCGGTTTGAAGCTAACGATTGGTTTGCCCCAAATTGGCAGGGGCCATTCATCGTGACGAGGGTGTTGTCCCACGGTGCTTTATATTTTGCAGACATAGAAGGCAAACGTGTTGAAATTGCCATCAATTCCGATACGGTCAAGAGAAATTATGTATGATCTTCTTTGTTTTAATTGTATTTGTTTGTACTTGGCATGTTTTGAAGATTGGAATGACGAAGGCATTTTATTCTGCTATCCAAACACTTTATCCTTTGGTACCCCCTTTGAGCCTCATTCATTTTCTTTCATACCCCTCTTTCGGAATCAGTTGCAAAGACCAGAAACACAAGCGTGAAGGATAAGTCAAGAAAAAAGAGAAAATAAAAGAATGAAAAGAGAAAGAAGGAAAAAGGAAGAAGAAAAGAAAGGAAAAAGGAAGAGAAAAGAGAAGAAAAAGAAAAAGAAAAGGAAAAAAAAGAAAAAGAAAAAAAACAAACAACAAAAAGAGAAAGGAAGAAAGAAAAGAAAAGAAGAGAAAGTGGAAGAAAACGAAAGGAAAGATTGCAACAACAAAGTAATTTCTATGACCTGAACTACGTTTGACTTGATCCCGAAAGGGTACGTAGGCAGCCTCTCTCTGAGGTTCAGTCACATCGAAATAAAAGTCCAAAAGTCCCCAAGGAAGAAATTGGGGCAGAAGTAGTGGTTGTTGTGAGAAATCTGATTCCGAAAGTTGTAATTTTGAACCCATGTTGAATTGTTTTGAGCCTTTGATACCCTTTCTTTCTAACCCCGTCCAAAAGCCTGCATTACGGTCCAAAAAAAGACCTTCCGATCAGTCTTCAGAGATTGCCAAGTCGAGCAAGAAGAGGAGATTTATGCTATGAATAACACTCCGGTCCAAACAAGGGAAATGAAGAATGAGAGAGTCTTGATGATAAAAACCCTCACGGGTACCACAAGGCGATGAAAGCTGAGAGAGATCAAAAATGAGAGAGTCTTATTGGCGAAAACCTTCACAGGCACCATAAGGCGATAGTGAGGTGAGAGAAAGACGAAAATGAGAGAGGCTTGATGGTGAAAACCCTTCGGGCACTACAAGTCGAAAGAGGATTGTGATTCAAATCGAATAAGCAGAGCATTGAAGCCCAGTTTCACGGTGAAAAGGTACAACAAGAGCTGAACATCAGATTTGCTTAACAGAATAGGCTGTAGGTGCATGTCAAGGTCATCAGAGTCGGTATCCACATCCGATAGGTTTTTCTTGTAGTTTTCTTGTTAGGAATTATCTCTTTCCATTGTCCTTCTACTATGTTCCTTTTGTCTTGTTTACTTCCTCCTTCTGAGTCTGTTTGGTCATAACAAGTGAGAAATGACTTCAAAATCTGCCACCAGCTTTCCAATTGAACAAAACAGGATCTGGCCAGCATATCCAATCGTCATAAGTCAGGAATAACAGTAGGCACACTGAGTTGGCAACAATCTACATGCCTTGGGATCCTTGTGAAATGTAAAGGCTTGGTATTTATCAATTCATGAAGGGTTTGGGGTGAACGGATCAAAGGTATTTACGGTAAAAAAAAAACGAAAGGTTTGGTACATACCAGATGGAGGGTGTTTGGTGAACGGATCAGACGTATTTTCCGCGTCAAGGGTAACAAAGAAAGTGGTTAGCAAGGTCTCCAAGTGAGAATCGTTTATCAAGGCGGGTGAAGGAACAATAAACTTCAAGGCCGAGGCCAGTGGTTAAATCAAGAAAGAACATCATGTACACGAAGTGGGAGCAATAGACGTGCTTTGGGATTCATATGAGACATAAGGGTTAGGGGAATGCCAGTTCATGCAATGCAACAAGTAGAGGATATCAGGAACAAACAAGGTCTTCTGGTGGAAATCAGTCATCTTGGCAAATGCAGAAGCGGCCGCCCTCAAAGTTCAAGGCCACAAACTAACCACCACATTTTAAACTCACAAGTTTTCTTTGTTTGAAACAGGAACAAAACAGTGCAAGAAAGTTGGTTCAACAATAAGAAAAAAAGAAAAGAGAGAAAAGACAAGGAAGAAGAGGAGAGCCGACAAAAGGGAAGTTTCTCAAATCTTCGCCCTTGCCTGTCTTGTTAGCATGCATAAAATGCTGCCATTGCTTTTCACATTTTATCCTAGTCTGATGAACTTTCTCCTAGGATCAAAATCTTAGTCTGATGAATTGTTCTCCTAAGATAGACAACCTAGTCTGATGAATTTCTCCTAGGATCAAAATCTTAGTCTGATGAATCTTTCTCCTAAGATAGAAACCTAGTATGATGAACTTTCTCCTAGGATCTAAATCTTAGTCTGATGAATTTTCTCCTAAGATAGACAACCTAGTCTGATGAATTTGCTAGTCAAATGTCCTTGGTTTTACTCACAGGAGACGTACATTCCAATCAAGTCTTTAGTTTTACTCTTATCATTGTGTCAATAACTTAGGTGATCTATATTTTGCTAACAACTCACAAATCTTCCTAGTGCAAACTGGGGCAGAAAATTTTCTTTGTTTTTTTATTTTGTTGCAGCCAGGAGCCCACCTGGAGAACGAGGGAATACTTTTCAAGTTCAGCAATCAGGAGCCCACCTGGAGAACAAGGGAATACTTTTCAAGCTTCAGCAATCAGGCGCCCACCTGGAGAACAAGGGAAGTACAATTCAAATTTTAGCTTTTAATTTTTAATATTTGATAACATGCTGTACCCAGTCACCAAACTGGGGCAGAAAATTTTCTTTGTTTGTTTATTTTGTTGCAGTCAGGAGCCCACCTGGAGAACAAGGGAATACTTTTCAAGTTCAACAATCAGGAGCCCACCTGGAGAACAAGGGAAGTACAATTCAAATTTTACCTTTTAATTTTAATATTTGATAACATGATGTGCCCAGCCACCAAACTGGGGCAGAAAATTTTCTTTATTTGTTCATTTTGTTGCAGTCAGGAGCCCACCTGGAGAACAAGGGAATACTTTCCAAGCGTCAGCAATCAGGAGCCCGCCTGAAGAATAGAGGCACATATTTCAAACTTCAGCAGTCCAGCATCACTCGAAGGAATGGCGAAACATCTCCAATCACAATGCAAGGCAACAACGCAAGAATTCCAGTGGAAGAATACAAGTTCAAGGCAACACAAAGAGCAAGTTTGAAGACATAGATAGGACCCTTTTATAATTCATAGATCATAGCTTAGTCTAGTTTCTTTTCATTTTCGACACGGTGTAATAAGGGGGTTCAGCAAGCAGTAGCAGCAGCAGCAGCAACAGTGAAATCACATCTTCATGGTAGTCCCAGCTACCAGACATTCCCGAACTACACTGACCTGATTCCTTTTTAGCCAAGGATATGTAGGCAACCTCAGAAGCAGGGTGCGGTCAAATTTTTCAAAAAAATGCTTCACACGGAGTATTCAAACGGGCAAAATCGCTCGTATCCGCTCACTTATCTTTGCACAAAAACTCTTCGTGTTTCTGAGCAAAGAGGGGCAGCTGTGAGCACGTGATTTTTTCCCTATATGAATTACTCCAAGAAAATTCAAAACAAAATAATCTCTTTCAGTGTTTGCAATTTTGTGGATTTTCGTTGCATTTTTCTGTTATTTGTTTGCATTTTGTTTGTGCATTATAATTAATGGAAAAAAAATGTTGCATTTTCGCATTTAGGACTTAACTTTGCATTTTTAAGAATTAATTAGTAATTAGTTATTTTGAAAAAAGGGAAAATCACAAAATAAAAATAGTTTATTTTGCATTTTTGACCTTTTAGTTTTCGAATTTTATAGTTTTCTTTAATTTTGGAGAATGCAAAGAAGAGGAAAAAAAAAAGAAAATGAAAAGCAAAATGGTTGTATTAATAGAGATCAATTGTTTAGGCCATTTCAAGTTAATTTTCCCAAGCCCAAATCAATTTCACCCATTACTTGGCTAAACCCAACCAAACCAGCCCAAAATCACCCGCCTCAGCCCAATCGCTGCCCCAGACGCCTCAACCCGCCTTCTGACCCGACCCGTCCCAATTATAACACAAAAATACCCAGAGCCCCAATCTCCCGAGCTCATGAGATACGCCTACTGTTCTTCTTCTCCAAAACCACTGAATCCACACCCAAAGATTGCCAAAATTCAAGCGAGTGAGCCCCAATCTCGCCTCATGCGTTCCCCTCTCTCCTCGTCACCATATCTGTAACGATCTCTGACAGATTCTCTCGCCCCCATCCCTTTTTCACGTGTTGGAAGCCTCTAGAAGGCATATTCTGGATGAATGTGGAGCGTGGGATCGATTTCGATTGATCCCAGCCCTTCATTCATCAGGTTTGTGCCTGATAAGTAGAGAGAATTTTGGAGATTTTCGGGGGGCTAACAAATTCAGAGAAAAAAGTTGAAAGGTTTCTGGAACAAAATTTGGAGAAAAGTAAAAAGGCTTTCGATTATTTTCTGGTTTTCTGGATTTTGTTTTCTTTTGGAAGAGTTTGTCTCAAAGGTTCAGAAAAACACATAGATTTTAATTTCTGATTTTGGTTTTTGAGTGCAAAAAGAGAGAGAAATGAGTTAAGGTCATTCGACCGGCGGTGAGATTTTAAGTTCGTCGACTTCGATTTTCTACTGTTGGCTTGCTGATCTACTGCTGAACCTCGCTAGGATTTTTGGAATCCGAAGGTGTATTCGCTGCTTTTTCTGTAATTGTTATAAAAGAAGTTCGAAAATTCAGGTTCACTCTCTTTCTCTTTTGCATTTCTGTTTTTATTTAAGTGTTCTTGAATTGTAGATTCTGTCCAAAATGGTTTGTTTTGTTCTGTGATCGAACTTCATGAAGGAGTCGAGTTTGGGTTCATCATTTAATCCTGATTCATAGTCGAAACAATTTTTGGTGCATTATTCTCGTTGATGAGTCTTTTCTCGATGGTGTGATGTATTTGAGTATGTTCAGTTAGTAGAAGTTGATTTCGAGTGGTCGTTTTCTATGCTTATATGGTTTAACTGATGTCGAGTTTTCGTTTGAGTCCAGACCTCGTCGATTTCAGATAGTTGTTATAGTTTGGTTAGTCTGTTAGTGTGAAACTGCTCTCGCCTGTTGGAACTGGAAGGTTGGATCATAGGTTTGCTTGATTTTGAGCGTCATAGTGTGAGTATGGAAATCGAAGTTGTGATGGGATCAGTTTCTATCGGATTTGCTCTCATAAAAAGAATGCTCTGTTCATTATTTGTTTAACTGTTTCAATTTCTTACCTTGAGGCCTGTTGAAATCCATCTTATCTGCTTAAGGTGAAGTCTGTTGGACCCCATAACTAAATGGACTAATGCTTACTTGAATCAACTTCTGAGTTAGCATCTAAGCCTGAAAGTTAGCCTGTTTACTTGAATCGACTTCTGAGTTAGCCTGGGATCACTTCGCTGAAAATCTGCCCTGTTTGCACTGTATCAGCAACCTATTTGCCGACTATGAGTTTAAAATTCTGCATTAGTTGGCCTGCAGCAGCTCTGCTCTACTAGTTAGCTTATGTGTTTACCCGAGTTCTGTTAGGTTCTGGTTCTGTTTATTCATCAGGCGAGAAACCTTAATTCCTTTGATCTTCAATTAAAATTCTTCAAGTTTGTTGAATCTTCAAGTTCACTTTTGTGTGTTGATCTATTTTCGTTCTGTTCGTAGACCTCTAATTCGATTGTTATCATATTGAAATAGCAATAAAAAGGGTGTGTATATTTGTTATAAACTGGATCTGCGTTTCTGCATTGAATGAAACTTCTGTTGTCATTGTTGTTCTGATTCGTGAAGTGAAGGGTCGATTCTCTGTCAATACTTGGCACTGATGCACTAATTTAGTTTCTCTAGTGGATTGTTGTGCTTTATTCTGGAGACTAGGAATTGAATTAGCAACATTTGATTGAATATGTGCATTATTTTATATCAAGGAACAAAGCTGTACAAGTGACCATTTCTGGGTATAATTTGGCAAATTGCNGGCGTTCGCTATCCGACCTGGTGTATCATTTCTCTGTTTATTCGACTTACATCCTTTGGATTTTGTGAATGCTGTGCTATTACTTGGTTTGCTGAATTTGGATGAAAAATATGAAATTCCTTATTCATGGTTAATGCATAAAGTTGGTTCTTGTTTGGTACATGTTGAAGTTTAATAAAGTGAGCTTCCTCTGTTGAGTTTATGGACTTTCCGATAAGTCTAAATCATATTGTCATTCAGTTTCCCTCATGTGCTAATTAATTCATTACATAAGTCTCATTGTTTCACCAGAATGATTTGGCACATATTTGCAGTCAGAAGGGGATTTGAGTTGTGCTATTTGGGGTACTATATTTGTATATACATATAACTTGAATGAATATGGTGGCTGGTTACTTAGTTCAATTCATTTGCGCTTAGGTATGAGCTTCTGTTTGTTAATTACGTCCCACTTCGATAAGGCATTGTGAGTGAATGTGCAATTTTGATATAGATTAATTTGAGTAGTTCCCTTCATGAGTCACAGGGACTTTGCAACATGATCTGGGCTTGTGACATTTTTCTTTTCTTCCATAATTCTTATCCACAATCAATGACTTGGTAACAATCTCAAAGTAGTCTAGAAAAATAATTCATGAATATCCGTAGTTTGTTTTAGTTGAGTAAAACCTTTTGGTTAGAATAATTAAGGTGCGCCGTGCCAAACAAAATGACGGTTGCGTGGCCCTCGTTTTAATTGGCTTTAACTCTACCTTAGATTCCGAGGGTGCCATTTAGCAAATTCCATAGCCCTCGCAAACTGCAAACGCGTAGTTGCTTTAGGCGCGTGTTTAATAATATTACTTTCCTAAATTCGGGTGCGCTTTTATGTGACCCAAATCCAAATCCCAACGAAGTTAAAATATGTCAAAAATCACGGGTGCATTTATGTGACGTGGTTCGAGACGTGTTTTAATGACGTTGCAGTTCTCTGTAAAAATAATAATTAAAGCGGTTAAAAAGTTAAAATTTGCACATAGGTTCATAATTGTTAAAATCAGATAATTTAAGCCGAATATGACAGTTGAGCGACCGTGCCAGAACCACGGAACCCGGAAATGCCTAACACCTTCTCCCGGGTTAACAGAATTCCTTACTTGGATTTCTGGTTCGCGGATTGTTAAACAGAGTCATTCTTTTCCTCGATTCGGGATTCTAAACCAGTGACTTGGGACACCATAAATCTCCCAAGTGGCGACTCTGAATCTTAATAACAAATCCCGTTTCGATTGTCCTTTAATTGGAAAAACTCCTTTATTATACCCTTTCGGGGGTGTAGTAAGGAAAAAGGAGGTGTGACATTAATTTCCGCTGTTTATAAATGTTAATTATAATTGTTAATGGTTTAAAAATGAAAAGAGTAAGATAAGTGGCTTGCCTAGCTTTCACTAGTAGGCACCATCACGACTCCCGAGGGTGGGAAGTCCGGGTCGTGACACTGTGTTCCCTTTTATGTAGTATATATGTATCCATTGCACCCACAATTTCTCCTTTCTTGTGCAAATATTTCATAGTAGCTTGCATATGGATGCTTTGTTCCACATCTCCACATTGGTAAAATTTAGGCCCCCTACTACCTTTGGTGCACACAGTTTGTCCTAAGCAATCATAGCCTTCTTTGTTGGTTCAACAACTCCTATCCATAAGAATCTCCTACAGATTGTTTCTATGAATTAGATAATTTTATTAGGCAAGATGAATATCTGAACCCAGAATGTTTGTAGAGCAAATAGCACACTCTTTACTAGCAATGCTCTTCCTGCATATGAAAGAAATTTTGTTGTCCAAAATTGAATCATGCTTAACATCCTCTCTATTAAGGGCTCACATTGAATAGCAGATAACCTCTTAGTTCCCAGTGAGATACCCGGATATCTGAAAGGTAGTTCACCTTTAGTGTAGCCTAGCATGTCCATAATTTTCTGCTGAAACAAGTTGCTCACGCCACCAAAATAAATGCAACTTTTGTTCGGATTTGCAATTAGACCTGAGATTGCTGAAAACATTTGGAAGTGCTTGTGTAGTATCTTAACTGATTGCATATCTCCTCTACAGAATAGAAGTAAATCATCAGCAAATCCCAACTGAACTAGGTTGACTCTGGCACACTTTGGATAGAATTTAAACTGTTTGTTGTCTTTCATTATCTTCAGTGATCTACTTAGGCACTCCATAGCTAGTACAAATAAGAATGGGGATAGTGGATTCCCCTCTCTCAGCCCTTTTCTTGCCTCAAATAGTACAATAGGCTTACCATTGATTAGCACAGAGTAGGACATAGTTATGATACAGGCCATTATCCATTTCACAAACATTTTAGTGAAGCCCAATAGCTTCATCACTTGTTCAATATACACCCATTCCACATAGTCGTAGGTCTTCTGCATATCTATTTTGAGAATACATCTAAGGGAGATGTTCTTCCTCCCATAGACTTTGACCAGCTCATGGCTCATGATGATATTGTCTGTAATCAGTCTACCTGGTACAAAGGCTGTAATATTACGACTTGGTAGTGTCAAAAGATTTTTAGAACTTCAAAAAAAATAACACTCTTTATTTTAATTACCGCACTACGATATTACTTGTTCTCTACTTATCTCAAAGACTACAATCTCTGGATTACTCTCTCTACGCTCTATTATGCTCTCTGATTTTGGTGTACTTGAAATGAAGAAAGATGGCTTCTAGTTATAGCAAGCCTCACCGTCCAAACAACCAATCAAATTTGGCTTATACAAAATCAGATTTTCATCTTTCCAAAATCGGATCCAGCTTTTGCAAAATCGGATTTGCGTCTTTACAATTTGCAAATGCAAATTGCACAATTTGTTTGAGTCTTCCATTCAACTAGTTGCATGCAACTTGTTGTCTTCTTTTTCTTTTCTCTTTTATTTATTTTTTATTTAAATGGGTCCCACAAATTTCTCCCTTAATTTTAATTTTTCTTTTTCATTCTAAGACTTGATCTCAATATCTGAAATTCTTAAAACTTGAGGGGCTTTATAAGATATGCGGAATTTGATCAAGAGATTTCACATACTTGAGCTCAACTTTCTTCTTGGCAATGCATTCTCTTATGAAGTGATACCTTGTATCTATATACTTGCTTCGACCATGATACACTGTATTGTTGGCAAGTGCTTGTGCGGATTTGTTGTCAATACAAATCTCTGTAGCTTCAATTTGTGGTAAATTGAGCTCCTTCAACAATCTTCTCAATCAAATAGCATGACACGTATAGGATATTGCTGCTACATATTCAGCTTTTAGGTAACGAAGAATTCTTCTAGCGGCTTCCAAATGAGTGGAGGTAGGAGCTTCCATGAAACGGCTTACTACTCCAACCGCAAAAAGTATATTTGACCTGGTACAAGTCAAGTACCTTAAGCTTCCCACAATATTCCTGAAAAGTGTTGGATCCATTTTTTCTCTTTCTTCAAACTTGGACAATTTTGTCCCACTCTCCATCGGTGTGTTCACGGGGTTGCAAGAGCATATTTAACATCTTTAATATCTCTTTATGTAGCTTTCTTGAGAGATAAAAATTATATCCTCCATTCGTTTCACTTCTAGGCTAAAGTAGTATGACATGATCCCTACGTTCGTCATCTCGAACTGACATGACATCTCTTTCTTTAAAGCTTCAAACAAACTTGGGTTATTACCCGCAAAAAGAAGATCATCAATATAAATACAAACTAGCAAGATATCTCCATTAGTATGAACTTTAAGGTAAAGAGCATATTCATGGAAACAACGAGTAAATCCATTGTCTTAGAAATACTTTTCGATGTTACTAATTCATGTCTGATACGTGGGGATTTTGACAACTTATTAGTATCTTTTAGCTCTTATTTTAGTCCAAAAGCGTTTAATTGTGTTTCCGAAAACTGATGAAATATGCTTAATTGCAAGAATATTGGAAAATGAGCCCCCACGAAGAAATCCAACTCAAGAAGGAGTGATATGAACTCAAGTACAAAAACAGACACAGAAGCTTAAGGTGCGGACCGCAGATTATCATCTGCAACATAGATTGTGAAGAAACTCATATTAGAGACCTGTGAAAAGTGCGGTCTGCACATGAAATGTGCAGCAAGACCAAAAGTTCGGAGAACCAGCATCTCAAGTTCAACAGAAGTGCGAACCACACAATTACTGTGCGGCCGCAGAAGAACAGCTATGCGGCCGCAGTCACATTGGTGCGGTAGCAATGCGCGGCCGCACTCAGAAATGTGCAGACCATAGAAAGAGAGAAGTGCGGCCGCAGTTCTGAATTATGCGGACGCAAGTTCCAATCCTTCCAGACTGATAGCCTGTTTGGCCAAGCTTTTTTTTGGGCCAAAAGTGCTTTTTTTGGCCAAAAGCACTTTTGGCCAAACATTGAGGTGTTTGGCCAAGCTTTTGGAAGGAAAAAAAGTGCTTTTGAGGAGAAGCAGAAGCAGTTTTGGAGAAGCAGAAAAAAGTAGCTTCTCTCCAAAAGCACTTTTCTGAGAAGCACTTTTGAGAAAAATACACTTAGAAGCAGTTTTCAAAAGCTTGGCCAAACACTAATTACTGCTCAAAAGTGCTTTTCTAATTAATTAGCCAAACACAAACTATTTCTCACCAAAAGCACTTTTTTAAAAGTACTTTTGAAAAAAGCACTTCTCAAAATAAGCAGATTTCAGAAGCTTGGCCAAACGGGCTATGAAGCAAAGTGCGGACCGCACATGGAATTGTGCGGCCGCAGAACCTCCAAAAGGGCATTTTTATCCAAAAAATCTAGCCTTGTATAAATAGAAGTGTTTCACCTTTTAGGTCATGTTTTGACTACAGTAGACGTTTTTCTTCACCCTCTTTAATAGTTTTTTCTATTTTGAGATTTTTGAATATAGATTTCATCATTTTAATTATCAATATGGGTTTAGTTATCATTCCTTCTTCTATTTCTTGTATCTTAAGCATGAGTAACTAGCTTTTCACTAGGGTTGTGACTCAACCCTAGTGTGTAATACTAATGGGTGTTTCATTTATTGCTTGTTTATGGTTGAGTGTTTATTTTTTTTTAGCCATGTTCATGGTTTTAATTGTAGAATTAATGGTTGCAAATATTAGTTCATGCCTATTTGACTTGGTCTCTACTTGAGAAAGAGAGACTTAGTCTAGGAAAACTTAACTAACAAGAAATTGGGTAAATCCAGAGATTGATAATTCCAATTAAAGGGTTGAACCTAGAGATAGTAAAACCCGACTTGAGCTTTTTATCAACTGTTTTGTTCAATACCTATTTGGACCTGAGAAATCCAAATTGGGAAAAATCACTCTATCGAGAGGTATTGAGTGGGTACTCAAGTGTTGATAGCTATAATACACCCCGACCAATAAAACAAGCTTTAAAGTTTATAACTCGTTAGGCAAACACCTAGGTGAAGGTCATAGCCCTAGGCCTTTTATATTATTTGAAAAACAACAACAAAAATAATTTCTTAGTTTCATTTCTTAATCTTGCAATCTTAGATTAGAATAGACATAGAACATACACCAATTTGTGGAAGTTAAAATAGAGATAGTTCATTCTCATTCACTACAACCTATATTCCTAAATCTCACGTATAGCTCCCTGTGGAATTCGACCCCGACTCCTTGTTGGGTATTATTATTGCAATCGACTATCTCATAATCTTGAATTGAGGTGTGAACTTGGACGAGGTCAATGTCTGTGGGGCTTGCTTTAATCCATATAAAGCTTTCTTTAATCGCAACACTTTATCTTCATGGTTTTTGACCACAAAGCCCAACAACTATTCAGCATATACTTCTTCTTCAAGATAGCCATTAAAGAAGGCCGACTTGACGTCTTGTTGATTGATCTTCCACTTTATTTGCGCTGCCAAAGAGATCAACAAACGAATCGTCTCCATGTGGGAACCATGTGCATAGACTTCTTCATAGTCAATGCCTTGCCTTTGCTTACAGCCTTTACTACAAGTCGTGTCTTGTATCTCTCCACTTCTCTGCCAACAACTGCTACCTGATTTTGGTGTACTTGAAATGAAGAAAGTTGGCTTCCATTTATAGAACGCCTCACCGTCCAAACAACCAATCAAATTTGGATTTTACAAAATCAGATTTGCATCTTACCAAAATTGGATCTGGCTTTTGCAAAATCGGATTTGTGTCTATGCAATTTGCACAACTTGTTTTAGCTGTCCATTCAACTTGTTGCATGCAACTTGTTGTCTTTTTTTTCATTTTCTTTTTTATTTAAATGGATCCCACATCCTCCCCTAGTTCTAGTTCATGAAAGGGTCAACATAAGGTATCTTATTTCGAAATAATGTTTGGAGTTTTCCCTTGTCCGAACTAGTCTTGCAAGATAATAAGATTTCATATTGGGATGAGATGGCTCCTACTATCTCCCCCCACCGCCACAAGAACCACACGTGTGAGTTCCTTATATTAAGTGCTTCACTGTAGCGCCAAGATGTAAAAAGTCATACTTTATGAGGCGTCTCAAAGAATTCCGTTAGTTATCGTATATTCAAGTAAATTTCTGCACTAATTTAGTATCGCTTAATGATTTAACATGATAGATATTGGAAAGAGATTTTCATCTAAGTTTGTGTTCCAACATTAATTGCGCGAATTATTCGACGCACTAAGAAAAGCAACCTGACTCCTTGGAGGATCCTAAAGGAAGTTGAAGAACTGAAGAAAGCAATGATGTTTTTATTTTGAAGACTGCTTCAGTGGAATGTTCCTCATACCAATTTGATGGATTTACAGTACCTTAGCCTTATATTTGAATGATCTAACAAACTTCTGTCAAAGAACTAAATAAGGGACCTAACACACTTGGTGCACAACTCAATCAACTAACTCGAGCTAATGTGAGTTGTTATGACTTCAGAAGATAAAGAATCAACACAGGGACCTGGATCCCTTGTGTTTCCCCGATAGCAGTACGAAGTCAACTTTCTACAGCTGGAAAGTGACTGCATGCACTGTTGCCTGCACTGTACATGCAAACAGGGCAGCACAGTACATCAGTCACTCCGCTTTGACCAACCAAGTGATTACATCATTCAAGTGATGTCATCCAAGTTGTACTAACAAAGAGCATTACAACAAAACATCACTTGAACAATTGAGAATTCATTCAAGCACTCCAACCGTTCATCTGTCAAGCATTCAATTCTCAAGTGCATTAAGAACAAAGTACAACACTACTACGGACCAGTTCCTACAGCAAGTCTATTGTATGTCCTTAGTTGAGTTATAACTTTGAAATTGTTCTTCATTGTAATTCCTACTTTGCTTGTCTAGAAGCTTTAATTAGGAAACCTTCAAAAACTATAAACTTTCAGTGTTTGTGTCGTGACTAGAGTTAGTCATGAGTTGAAGTCTTCGGAATAGGTGTGTTGCAAAGTGGCTTGTAATAGGTGTATTACAAGTTAGTGAGGGATTAAGAGTTTAATTCCTAGATTGCATAGGTTGTAATCTTAAGTTTTCTCACAGTGAAGTTGAAATCCTACCAATGTAGGTCGTGGTTTTTTTTATCCCCTTGAGCAGGGATTTTTCCACGTAAAAAAACCATGTTCCATTTACTTACTGTTACATTAGAGTTATCTGCGGAAACATATATAGGACCTGATCTCTATATAGTTTGGTGAACTCATATATTCTATCAATTGGTATCAGAGCGGGTTCTTTCTATCAGGTTAACACCTAGAAAGGATTCTCATGGCTGCTCCACCAAATTTTGAAGAGGGTCAGTCTACATATAGACCACCCAGGTTCAATGGGCAATACTATGGGTGGTGGAAGACAATAATGCATGACTTTATCATAGCAGAAGATTCTGAGTTGTGGGATGTTATTTGTGATGGTCCTTATGTCCCAACAAAGAAGGTCAGAGACCCTTCAGTAACGATGCCAAAAACCAGGAAAGAATACAACGACGTAGATAGGAAATCCACGGAAAAAATTTTTGTGCCAAGAAAATTTTGGTGTGTGGCATAGGACCTAATGAATACAACAAGATCTCAGCATGTCAATCCGCCAAGGAAATATGGGAAGCTTAGCAAATAGCACACAAGGGAACCACTAAAGTAAAGCAATCTAAGATTGACATGCCCACCACTGAGTATGAGCTCTTCAAAATGAAGGACGATGAATCCATTCAAGACATGCTCACATGATTCACTTCCATCATAAATGAGCTACATTCGCTTGGTGAAATCATTCCTAGGAACAAGATCGTGAGGAAAATTATCAGTGTATTGCCTAGTTCATGGGAGAGTAAAGTGAATGCCATTACTGAAGCAAAGGATTTGGAGGAGCGGACCATAGATGATATAGTTGGAAATCTAAAAACCTACAAAATGAAGAAGAAGAAGGACAGTGAAAGAAGAGAACCAAAGAAGGAAAAGAATCTGGTACTCAAAGATGAAAGTAATGACTCAAGTGAGGAGGACAGTGACATGGCTTACTTAACTAGAAGGTTTCAGAAAATGGTCAAAAGGAATGGAGGCATACCAAAAAGAGGCAGTTCCAACAAATCAAAGAATTATGACCTCTGTCATAAATGTGGAAAGCCAGGGCATTTCATCAAAGATTGTCCTCTCCTGAAGTAAGAACAATTCAAGTACAACTCTGATAAAGCAGCCAAGAGGAACCTGGTTCCCGGAAAATGCTTCAAAAGAAAGAACGCCACTAACAATGTTGTGAAGCAAGCTCTCGTAGCATGGGGAGATCCCTCCAGTAAGTCTGAAGAAGAAAATGATGCAGGGGATAGCTCTATGATGGCAGTTGAAAGTGAAGCCAATGAATACGATTCAATATTTGCTTTGATGGCTCAGTTAGACAATGATGAAGATGATGACAATGATGAGGTAAATTTCAGGGATGTTCAGAGAAATCTGAAATTCTACTCTCCTAAGAAACTCATGTCATTAGAAAATGTGTTAATTGATGCCTATCATAGTCTTGTAGATGATAAGGATGCCTTAACCATAGAGTTAGGAGATGGTAAACAAACTACAGATGACCTGGTAGTTTATGTGGTTGATCTGAAGGAAACCATAAGTAATCTAGAAAAGCAAAAGGAGGTTCTAACTGAGAAAATTTCTAGTGTAGAACATGAAAGAGACGATTTGATGGTAGTATCTGTTGACATAAAAGAAACCATCAAAAATTTAAGTAAAGAAAAGAATGACTTAGTGGAAAAAGTTGATGCCTTAGAGCAAGAAAGAGATGACCTCTATTATAGACTTGAAGGAAAGAATAGAGCAACTCAAAGAAGAATGTAGGTCTTGAAATTCTGATAAAGGAAAAGAAGTTGCTAGTGAAACACATATCAAGCTTGAAAATGAGCTAAATGCTGTAAAAACTAGTTATATGCTGAACTTGAGAAAAATAGACAACTTCAAGCAGATTTGTAAAGATTAAAAAATTACCTTGAAAACTCTGTTGAGTGGACCTGGTCCTCGGATTCTATTACTGCCTTGTACGTTAACAATGGTGGAAAACAGATAGGGAATAGGGTTTCAAAAGGAGAGAACTCCTTACAACCCTCATAGCTAGTATGTTACTGTACCTGATAATTGGCTGTGTACCCACTGTTGGAACAATGGGAATTTCAAAGAAAATTGCCAAGCTAGGGTTCAGTCTCTTCAGAAAAACAAAGTTTTTGCTGAAAGAGTAACTGCTGAAAGGGACCAGGTGCCACCCATAAAAAGTGGATGTTACCTGCATTGACTAAAAGAGTACTTATTCATCCTCTTTCTTATTACAAGGGACTCAAACTTGCTTGGGTTCCAAAATCTAACCCTTGATTTGCTTGTGTAGGGAACAGTGAAAGGAAGTAGTCAACAATGGTTCATGGACAGTGGATGCTCAAAGCATATAACTGGGAATACCATGGACTTTCTTTCACTAAAAGCCCTGCAAGGAGGGAGTGTATCCTTTGAAATTGGGAAAAAGGGGTACATTCTTGAAGTTCAAAAGATAGGGAAATCACTCTCACGCTCAATTGAGAATGTGTACTATGTCAACGGTCTTAAGTATAGTCTCTTGAGCGTTTCTCAAATATGTGATAAAGGAAACAAGGTGGAGTTCTTGTCAAAGATACACACAGTTACTAATCTAGTAACTGATGAAAGGTACTTGTGGCCAAAAGATACAAGAATATCTACGTTGTTGATTTTCAGTCCCTACAAAGTGGTGATCTGAGTTGCTTGAAAGTAGTTGATGAAGATTCTAACTGTGGCATAGAAGACTGGGGCATGCAAGCTTCTCTATTGAATAAAATGGTTCAGAAGGACCTGGTTTGTGGTCTACCCAAGTCAAAGTTCAAAGAGCACAAAGTTTGTGATGCCTGCGCCAGAGGGAAGCATGTGAAATCCTCATTCAAGTCAAAGAAGGATGTCAGTACCTCAAAACCACTTGAGCTCCTTCATATGGATCTATGTGGTCCTATGAGAATGCAAAGCGAGGGAGGAAAAAGATACATTTTTGTGATAGTGGATGATTATTCCAGATTCACTTGGACTCTGTTTTTTAGAAAAAAGATGAGACCTTTGAAGTTTTTGTAGCTTTTGTGAAGAAAATTCAAGTGAAGAGGGAGTCAAAAGTAGCATGTACTAGATCAGATCATGGAACAGAATTTGACAATGCTAAGTTTGATGAATTGTGCAACCAGAATGGCATTACTTATAACTCTCAGTGATAACAACACGATAGGGAATTCAAGAATTACTAAAGAAAAACAAGAAAATCAAGAAACGTGCAGAAGCTAAAAAAAATAAAGAAACAAAAAAGGACGGAAAATAAAGATATATTGAATTTAAGAAAGAGTTTCTTGAATACAAGAAGTCTATTCTTGAAGTTGAATCCTAACAACAACAATTATCTAACAAAGAACTAATCGCCTTTGGTAGAGAATTAAAAACAAGAGATAGATTGTGAAACCCGACCCTTTAGAATAACAAGAACAACAATCAGCCTAAACTTATCACCTTTCTTGAATACCTAGAAGTGATCTAAGATTTCGAAAGGGTTTAATCTTACCACCTTAAGTTGAGTCTTGAAGGTTGACGAATAAATCCAAGAGTAGCCACACACAAGAGTGCAAGAAAAATCTTCCAATTTTTATTGATAATAGTCTAAGTCTAAAAGCAAAGAATATATCCCTTTATATAGGGAAGGGGTCACGAAATTCTACCTAAAAAACAAGGAAATAAAGTCCTAATCTACTTTGGACAACAAGTCCAACTTCCACAGAAAAAGGTAAAACTCTAGGAAATAAAAACCAGGTCAATCTTAGAAAGTAATTCCAATAATCTTAGGAAAAGAAAAATAAAACCTTAACTACCTAAGAAAGCATCAAATATGTCCAAACAAACTAGGAAACAAAATAAGTAACTTTGACTCCTTCTCCTATGTCTTAGTCGCCCCTTCTTGAGTTGACTTGGACGCCAAGTTGGCTCCTTTGTGAGTTGATTTAGGCGCCTAATTTTGGCCCTTCTTGGCTGGTGCTTGGACCCCAATCTACCTTCTCTTGGACATGTACTTGGACCATGAAATGAGTGTAGCACTTAGCTAAATCCTCTCTATAATTCTTGAGATCTTCTTCCACCATTAGCGCCTTCTTGATCTCCCATTTAATCCCAACAACCTTGTCTTGCTTCTCCTTAGCTTGACACCTTGTGAATGGCTTTCTTGGTGCTTCTAAACCTTTATCCTTTTCCATGAAGCTATCAAATCCCTCCTCTTGGAAAGAATTCATTCTCGAATTTGAACCTACATCAAACAAGAATAAGTCAGCAACATTGAAAGTAACACTTACTTGGAACTCACCTGGAAGGTCCAATTTGTAAGCATTATCTCCAATCCTTTCAAAACGAGAGACTAAAGGGAAAGAAAAAGAGGGAAAATATGAAATGAGGTATGAGGAGAGAGAGAGGGCAGCAATGAGAGAAAGGAAAAGGCGGGGAAGAGTGAATCAAAGAAAGCATTGCTGAGAGGAAAGAGGCTAAGATTGAAAAAAGTGAGCCTTGGAAAAGCCAAAGAGTGTTTAATTGCAAAAAAAGAGGGGCTGCCTATTATCTTGCTCACTTATAAGGAAGTTTTGCTTAATAATGATGCACTACCATCCGCTTTGCCTAGTGTTATTTCTAACCTTTTGCAGGATTTTGAAGATGTTTTTTCTGAGGATCCTCCAAAAGGTTTACCACCTTTAAGAGGAATTGAGCATCAAATTAATTTTGTGCCGAAATAACAAATTCCTAATAGGCCTACTTATAGGAGCAATCCAGAAGAAACAATAGAATTGCAAAGACAAGTAGAGGAGCTGCTTGATAAGGGATTTGTAAGAGAAAGCATGAGTCCCTGTTCTGTGCCTGTGCTTTTGGTGCCAAAGAAGGATGGCACTTGGAGGATGTGCGTGGACTGCCGTGCCATTAATAAAATAACAGTAAAGTATCGCTGTGACGACCCAACCCGTTGTCTCATGTATTACAGCCCCGTTTTCCCCATTTATTGCTCTTTCATGTTTTATTATCTGCAACGGGTGAGTTAGAGTTGAATTGAATTGGTTTGGATAGGAAATAAGACACTTAGTCTCTTTAAGGAAGGTTTGGTTTGGAAAAGTCAACCGAACGTTGACTTATTAGTTAGAAGGATCAGATGTGAATTCCGGTGATTCGGTTAGCTTCGGGAGGTGATTTGTGACTTAGGAGTGCGATCGGAAGTGATTTTGGAGGTCCGGAGTAGAATTAGGCTTGAATTGGCAAAGTTGGCATTTTGGCGTATTCCGGTGGATAGGTGAGATTTTGATCCGAGGGTCGGAATAGAATTCCGAGAGTTGCAGTAGCTCTGTTAGGTGATTTTGGATATGTGTGCAAAATTTCAGGTCATTCGGAGGTGTTTTGATCGGGTTTTTGATCGAATGCGTAATTCGGAAGTTTTAAGAAACTTAGGCTTGAATTCGATGTGATTCGATGGTTTTAGCGTTGTTTGATGTGTTTTGAGGATGAGAACAAGTTTGAATGAGGTCTTAGGATGTATTGGTGTTTTTGGTTGAGGTCCCGGGGGCCTCGGGGTGAATTCGGGTGGTTGAACGAGAGTTTTGAGGAGTGTTGCAGGTCTGTTGCTGCTGTCATCTGATATTTCCGCTTCTGCGGAAATGGACCGCAAAAGCGGTTCCGCAGAAGCGGGTGAGCGACTGCAGAAGCGATCAGGCCTGGGTTAGGGAATTTTCGCAAAAGCGGAAGGATGGTCGCTTCAGCGGGTCCGCATAAGCGGATATTTTATCGCAGAAGCGGTTGTTGAGAGAACCGCAGAAGCGCATCTGGAGTCGCATAGGCGGAAAGGGCGGTTTTAATGAAAACCGACTTCTGACCGTAGAAGCGGCCCCGCATAAGCAGAAGCGGGACCGCAGAAGCGAAAAACAACTGTTGCAGAAGGGTTTAAAGTATTAAATTTCATCCGCGAACAAGAGTTGGTTTCTACCATTTTAAGCGATTTTGAGAGCTTTGAGCGAGAATTTTCGAGGGCGTTGACTGAGAATCAATTGGAGGTAATTTCCTTGGTCTAAATATTCGAGTTTATGGTAGAAATTACATATAAATTGTGGAAAATTCATCAAAAACGGGTCAAGCTAGGGCTTGAAAAGTTGTGATGTAAAAACTAATTTTGAAAGGGAATTTGAACTCCGATTTTGGTAAAATTGGTATGTGTAGACTCGTGGCGAGACGAGGAATCCAGTGATGTAAATTTCGTAATTTTTCGAGAAGTGGGCCCGGGGCTCGGATTTTGCCAACTTAGTGAATTTTGGTGTTTTTCGAGTCTTTTCGATTTGGTTATGTTTCTTTAGCCTATTGTAATGTATTCGTTGTGGTTCTAATCAGATTCAGCATGCGAAGGGGTTGATTCGAAAGGCAAAGGTATAGCGAGCTAGACTTGTGGCCGGCTTGAGGTGAGTAATAGATGTAGATGATGACCTGAGGGTTTGAAACCCCGGTATATCACATTGTGACGCTATATTGAGGCAAGCCACGTACTCTATGACGAGTGCGGAGTCGATTGTGACTGGAGATTGTGACCTAGTCCGTTCCGATTGATGTTCGTACTGTGTTCTTGACTAAAAATTGTTTGGTAATCATCCTACTTGGATTTTATGAATATGTTTGGGGCTTTGTGCCTATCATGTGCATCCTTCAGGGATCCTTATCACTGCTTCTATGTTGCTTAGCATATTTCATGATATCAGTCCTGAGTTAGACACTGCCTCGAAATGTTTAGTAAATAAATAAAGGTAT
This sequence comes from Nicotiana attenuata, assembly GCF_001879085.1. Lineage (NCBI taxonomy): Eukaryota > Viridiplantae > Streptophyta > Magnoliopsida > Solanales > Solanaceae > Nicotiana > Nicotiana attenuata. Next base: position 200,363 of record NW_017670547.1, read on the forward strand.
AAACACTTAGCTCTATAATTCCTAATAATTGAAACTAAAAGTGAACAATTTGACTGTGACCGAGTGGCTTGCATGCATATATATATCTGGACTGAGTGTGGATCGGGCTGCACGCCGCAGCGAATGTTACGATGATATTGCGCTTGGGCTGTAGGAGCCCCTCCGGAGTCTGAACCCCCACAGTGAGCGCGGGTACCCAAATGGATCGGGCTGCGCGCCGCAGCGGTCATGTGCATTGCATTCATGCATTTATACCTATTTGTCTTACTTGTCCTGGTATTGTTGTTGTTCCACCGTTTTATGTGCTGAATCGCTGATCATAGCTTTATATTGTAATATTTCGGAATTTCTTACTTTCAGCCATTATATATGTTTATTACTCACTGAGTTGGAAGTACTCACTTTACTCCCTGCACCATGTGTGCAGATTCAGGTGCTCCGGAGACTTAGTGGAGCTGTTTGCTGTCTTCTTGGATTTTATCTTTAGGAGTTGTCGAGGTAGCTGCCTGACGTCCGCAGGACCCGACTCCTCCCCTTTATTTCATTTATTTCTTTCATATTCTAGACTTCTTTATCACTATGGATATATATTACTCTATTACATCTAGAGGCTCTAGACTCGTGACTCCAGATCTATTTGGGAATGTTTGGATATTCGTTATTATTTTCCGTACTATTTTATTTAGTTTCGGATTGGAACCTTGATATTTGCTATTTTAATCGTATTACTTGTTAACGGATTGCGTATTTGGGTTGAGAGTATTTAATTGGTCGGGCTTGCCTAGCATTAGTGTTGGGCGCCATCACGACCGGGATTGGGGTCGTGACAATCGCCATCCTATTCCTCGTATAGGTGATATGCTTGACCAATTGCATGGTTCTCAAATATTCTCTAAAATTGATTTGAAGAGTGGATATCACCAAATTAGAATGAATCCTGGAGATGAAGGAAAAGTGCCTTTAATACTAAATATGGATTGTATGAATGGTTAGTGATGTCGTTCAGGTTAATTAATACACCTTGTACATTCATGAGGTTATTGAACCATATCTTTAAGGATTTTCATGGAAAATTTGAAGTCGTTTATTTTGATGATATTCTGATCTTTTCTAAATCTTTAGAAGAGCATGTCGAACATTTGAAACAAGTTTGTAATGTGCTTAGGGAGCTACAATTGTATGCAAATCTATCCAAGTGCACTTTTTGTGTAGATAAAGTAGTTTTCTTGGGTTTTGTTGTGAGTTCTAGAGGTGTTGAGGTAGATGAAGGTAAAATCAAAGCGATTAAAGATTGGCCTACACCTAAGAGCATTACTGAAGTTAGACGTTTTCATGGACTTGCTAGCTTTTATAGGAGATTTGTTAGAGATTTTAGTTCAATTGCTGCTCCTTTATATGAAGTCATTAAGAAGGATAAGGTCTTTAATTGGGGAAAATAACAATAGCATGCATTTAATATTTTGAAGGTTAAATTGTGTTCAGCTCCTAGTTACAGTTACCTGATTTTAATAAGTCCTTTGAAATTGAATGTGATGCGTCTCGTAGAGGTATTGGGGCTATTTTAATACAAGATTCTAAACCAATCGCTTATTTTAGTGAGAAGTTGAATGGGGCTGCATTGAATTATTCTACTTCTGATAAAGAATTGTATGCCTTGGTAAGGGTTCTTGCTACATGGCAGCATTATTTGTGGCCAAAATAGTTTGTGATAAAAATTGACCATGAGAACTTAAGATACTTGAAAAACCGGGGTAAATTGAGTAGAAGACATGCCAAATGAGTTGAATTCATTAAGACATTTCCTTATGTGATTAGCTACAAGCAAGGTAAAGACAATATAGTTGATGATGCGCTTTCAAGAAGGTACACACTTGTTTCTACTCTTACTTCTAAATTGATGGGGTTTGATCATATTAAGGATTTATATGTTGATGATTATGATTTTGATGTAGCATTTTCGGTATGTTTAAATGGGCCTTTTGAAAAGTATAATCTGAAATATGGGTTTCTTTTTAAAGAGAATAAGCTTTGTGTCCCTAATTGTTCTTTGCGAGAAGTTTTTGTGAGGGAAGAACATTGTGGGGGGCTTATGGGACACTTTGGTGTACCTAAAACACTTGACATCCTTGCTAAAGATTTCTTTTGGCCTAATATGAGAAAAGAAGTAGAAAGATTTTGTGCTCTATGCCTTGAATGCAAATAAGCTAAATCTAAAGTGTTGCCACATGGTTTTTACACACCATTACCTGTGCCTATTTCACCTTGGATTGATATTTCTATGGACTTTGTGTTAGGACTACCTAGAACATGAAAGAGACGATTTGATGGTAGTAGCTGTTGACTTAAAAGAAACAATAAAAAATTTTAGTAAAGAAAAGAATGACTTAGTGGAAAAAGTTGATGCCTTAGAGCAAGAAAGAGATGACCTCTATTATAGACTTGAAGGAAACAATAGAGGAACTCAAAGCAGAATGTAGGTCTTGAATATATGATAAAGGAAAAGAAGTTGCTAGTGAAACACATATCAAGCTTGAAAATGAGCTAAATGATGTAAAAACTAGTTTATGTGCTGAACTTGAGAAAAATAGACAACTTCATGCAGATTTGTAAAGAGTAAAAAATGACCTTAAAAACTCTTTTAAGTGGACCTGGTCCTCGGATGCTAGTACTGCCTTGTACGTTAACAATGGTGGAAAACAGGCAAGGAATAGGATTTCAAAAGGAGAGAACTCCTTACAACCCTCATAGCAAGTATGTTACTATACCTGATAATTGGCTGTGTACCCACTGTGGGAATAATGGGAATTTCAAAGAAAATTGCCAAGATAGGGTTCAATCTCTTCAGAAAAACAAAGTTTTTGCTGAAAGAGTAACTGCTGAAAAGGGAACAGGTACCACCCATAAAAAGTGCATGTTACCTGCATGGACTAAAAGAGCACTTATTAATCCTCTTTATTATTACAAGGGACTCAAACTTTCTTGGGTTCCTAAATCTTACCCTTGAGTTCCTTGTGTAGGGAACAGTGAAAGGAAGCCGTCAACAATGGTTCATGGACAGTGGATGCTCAAAGCACATAACTGGGAATACCATGGACTTTCTTTAACTAAAAGCCCTGCAAGGAGGGAGTGTATCCTTTGGAATTGGGGAAAAAGGGTACATTCTTGAAGTTCGAAAGACTGGAAAATCACTCTCACACTCAATTGAGAATGTGTACTATGTCAATGGTCTTATGTATAGTCTCTTTAGTGTTTCTCAAATATGTGATAAAGGAAACAAGGCGGAGTTCTTGTCAAAGATATGCACAGTTACTAATCTAGTAACTGATGAATGGTACTTGTGGCCAAAAGATACAAGAATATCTACGTTGTTGATTTCCAGTCCCTACAAAGTGGTGATCTGAGTTGCTTGAATGTAATTGATAAAGATTCTAAACTGTGGCATAGAAGGCTAGGGCATGCAAGCTTCTCCCTATTTAATAAAATGGGTCAGAAGGACCTGGTTTGTGGTCTACCCAAGTCAAAGTTCAAAGAGCACAAAGTTTGTGATGCCTGCGCCAGAGGGAAGCATGTGAAATCCTCATTCAAGTCAAAGAAGGATGTTAGTACCTCAAAACCACTTGATCTCCTTCATATGGATCTATGTGGTCCTATGAGAATGCAAAGCAGGGGAGGAAAAAGATACATTTTTGTGATAGTGGATGATTATTCCAGATTCACTTGGACATTGTTTCTTAGAAAAAAGATGAGACCTTTGAAGTTTTTGTGGCTTTTGTGAAGAAAATTCAAGTGAAGATGGAGTCAAAAGTAGCATGCATTAGATCAGATCAGGGAACAGAATTTGACAATGCTAAGTTTGATGAATTGTGAAACGAGAATGGCATTACCCATAACTTCTTAGTGATAACAATACGATAGGGTATTCAAGAATTACTAAATAAAAACAAGAAACGTGCGGAAGCTATAAAAAATAAAGAAATAAAAAAGGACAGAAAATAAAGATAGATTGAATTCAAGAATTGTATTATTGAAGTTGAACCCTAACAACAACAATTAGCTAACAAAGAACTTATCGCCTTTGGTAGAGAATTAAAAACAAGAGATAGATTGTGAAACCCGACCCTTTAGAATAACAAGAACAACAATCAGCCTAAACTTATCACCTTTCTTGAATACCTAGAAGTGATCTAAGATTTCACAAGAGTTTAATCTTACCACCTTAAGTTGAGTCTTGACGGTTGAAGAATAAATCCAAGAGTAGCCACACACAAGAGTGCAAAAAATATCTCACAATTTATCGATAATAGTCTAAGTCTAAAAGCAAAGAAGATACCCCTTTATATAGGGAAGGGGTCACGAAATTCTACCTAAAAAATAAGGAAATAAAGTCCTAAACTACTTTGGACAACAAGTCCAACTACCACAGGAAAAGGTAAAACTCTAGGAAATAAAAACCAAGTCAATCTTGGAAAGTAATTCCAATAATCTTAGGAAAAGAAAGACAAAACCTTTACTACCTAAGAAAGCATCAAATATGTCCTAACAAACTAGGAAACAAAATAATGAACTTTGACTCCTTCTCCTATGTCTTGGTCGCCCCTCCTTGAGCTGACTTGGGCGCCAAGTTGGCTCTTTTGTGAGTTGATTTAGGCGCCTAATTAGCCCTCCTTGGCTGGTGCTTGAACCCCAATCTACCTCCTCTTGGACTTGGACTTGGACCATGAAATTAGTGTAGCACATAGCTAAATACACTTCATAATTCTTGAGTTCTTCTTCCACCATTAGCGCCTTCTTGATCTCCCGTTGAAGGCCAACAACCTTGTCTTGCTTCTCCTTAGCTTGACACCTTGTGAATGGCTTTCTTGGTGCTTCTAAAGCTTTATCCTTGTCCATGAAGCTATCATTTCCCTCCTCTTGTAAAGAATTCGTCCTCAAATTTGAACCTACATTAAACAAGGATAAGTCAGCAACATCGAAAGTGGCACTTACTTGAAACTCACCTGGAAGGTCCAATTTGTGAGCATGATCTCCAATCCTTTCAAAACGAGAGACTAAAGGGAAAGAAAAAGAGAGAAAATATGAAATGAGGCGTGAGGAGAGAGAGGGCGGCAATGAGAGAAAGGAAAAGGCGGGCAAGAGCAAAAAAAAAGAGAAAGCATTGGTTAGAGGAAAGAGGCTAAGATTGATAAAAAAAAGTGAGCCTTGGAAAAGCCAAAGAGTGTTTAATTGGAAAAAAAGAGGGGCTGCCTATTATCTTGCTCACTTATAAGGAAGTTCTGCTTAATAATGATTCATTACCATCCGCTTTGCCTAGTGTTATTTCTAACCTTTTGCCGGATTTTGAAGATGTTTTTCCTGAGCATCTTCCTAAAGGTTTACCACCTTTAAGAGGAATAGAGCATCAAATTGATTTTGTGCCGGGATCACAAATTCTTAGTAAGCCTACTTATAGGAGAAATCCCGAAGAACAAAAGAATTGCAAAGACAAGTAGAGGAGCTGCTTGATAAGGGATTTGTAAGAGAAAGCATTAGTCCCTATTATGTGCCCGTGCTTTTGGTGCCAAAGAAGGATGGAACTTGGAGGATGTGCGTGGATTGCCGTGCCATTAATAAAATAACGGTAAATATCGCATCCTATTCCTCGTATAGATGATATGCTTGACCAATTGCATGGTTCTCAAATATTCTCTAATATTGATTTGAAGAGTGGATATCACCAAATTAGAATGAATCCTGGAGATGAGTGGAAAACTGCCTTTAAAACTAAATATGGATTGTATGAATGGTTAGTGACACCGTTCGGGTTAACTAATGCACCTAGTACATTCATGAGGTTAATGAACCATATCTTTAAGGATTTTCATAGAAAATTTGTAGTCGTTTATTTTGATGATATTCTGATCTTTTCTAAATCTTTAGAAGAGCATGTCGAACATTTGAAACAAGTTTGTAATGTGCTTAAGGAGCAACAATTGTATGCAAATCTACCCAAGTGCACTTTTTGTGTTGATAAGGTAGTTTTCTTGGGTTTTGTTGTGAGTTCTAGAGGTGTTGAGGTAGATGAAGATAAAATCAAAGCGATTAAAGATTGGCCTACACCTAAGAACATTACTGAAGTTAGAAGTTTTCATGGACTTGCTAGCTTTTATAGGAGATTTGTTAGAGATTTTAGTTCAATTGCTGCTCCTTTAACTGAAGTCATTAAGAAGGATAAGGTCTTTAATTGGGGAAAATAACAATAGCATGCATTTAATATTTTGAAGGATAAATTGTGTTAAGCTCTTTGTTACAATTACCTGATTTTATTAAGTCCTTTGAAATTGAATGTGATGCATCTGGTAGAGGTATTGGGACTGTTTTAATGCAAGATTCTAAACCAATCGCTTATTTTAGTGAGAAGTTGAATGGGGCTGCATTGAATTATTCTACTTCTAATAAAGAATTGTATGCCTTGGTAAGGGCTCTTGCTACATGGCAGCATTATTTGTGGCCAAAATAGTTTGTGATAACTGACCATGAGACCTTAAGATACTTGAAAAACCAAGGTAAATTGAGTAGAAGACATACTAAATGGGTTGAATTCATTGAGACATTTCCTTATGTGATTAGCTACAAGCAAGGTAAAGACAATATAGTTTATGATGCGCTTTCAAGAAGGTACACTCTTGTTTCTACTCTTACTTATTAATTGATGGGGTTTGATCACATTAAGGATTTATATGTTGATGATTATGATTTTGATGTAGCATTTTCGGTATGTTTAAATGGGCCTTTTGAGAAGTATAATCTAAAATATGGGTTTCTTTTTAATGAGAATAAGCTTTGTGTCCCTAATTATTCTTTGCGAGAAGTTTTTATGAGGGAAGCACATTGTGGGGGGGGGGGGGGGGGGGGCTTATGGGACACTTTGGTGTGCCTAAAACACTTGACATCCTTGCTGAAGATTTCTTTTGGCCTAATATGACTTAAATCTAAAGTGTTGCCACATTTTTATACATGCCATTACCTGCGCCTATTTCACCTTGGATTGATATTTCTATGGACTTTGTGTTAGGACTACCTAGAGCATGGTATGGTATGAATAACATCTTTGTTATGGTAGATAGGTTCTCAAAAATGGATCATTTTATTCCTTGTTTAAAGACCAATGATGCTTCTCATGTTGCTGATTTATTTGTTAGAGAAGTTGTTAAATTTCATGGTATACCTAGAACTATTGTTAGTGATAGGGATGCTAAGTTTCTAAGCCACTTTTGGCGTGTGCTTTGGGGAAAATTGTGAACAAAATTGATATTTTCTACTTCTTGTCATCCACAAACTGATGGGCAAACTGAGCTAGTAAATAGAACCTTAGGAAATATGTTAAGGGCTGTTCTAAAAGGAAAATTAACTTCTTAGGAGGATCACTTGCCTATGGTAGAATTTTTTTACAAACGAAATGTTCATTCAACTACTGGTTATTCTCCTTTTAAAATTGTTTATGGCTTTAACCCCCTTATACCCCTTGACTTATTGCCTTTTCCTACTAATGAGATGGTTAGTCTTGATGGAAAAAAGAAAGCTGATCTTATGAAGACTAATCATGATCATACGAGACTTGCAATTGAGAGGAAGAATGAGCAAACAACTTTACGAAGAAATAAAGGTCTAAAACTAGTTATCTTTGTGCCTGGTGATTTGGTTTGGGTTCATATGAGGAAGGAGAGATTTCCTTCAAAAAGGAAGACAAAATTGCACCCTAGAGGAGATGGGCCATTTAAAGTACTTGAAAGGATTGGAGATAATGGTTACAAATTGGACCTTCCAGGTGAGTTTCAAGTAAGTGCTAATTTCAATGTTGCTGACTTATCCTTATTTGATGTAGGTTCAACTTCGAGGATGAATTCTTTTCAATTGGAGGGGAATGATAGCTTCATGGACAAGGATAAATTTTTAGAAGCACCAAGAAAGCCATTCACAAGGTGTCAAGCTAAGGAGAAGCAAGACAACGTTGTTGGGATTCAATAGGAGATCAAGAAGGCGCTAATGGTGGAAGAAGAGCTCAAGAATTATGGAGAGAATTTAGCAAAGTGCTACACTCATTTCATGGTCCAAGTCCAAGTCCAAGAGAGGTAGATTGGGGTCCAAGAACCAGCCAAGGAGGGCCTAAATTAGGCGCCTAAATCAACTCACAAAGGAGCCAACTTGGCGCCCAAGTCAGCTCAAGGAGGGGCGACCAAGACATAAGAGAAAGAGTCAAAGTTCCTTATTTTGTTTCCTAGTTTGTTCGAACATATTTGATGTTTTCCTAGGTAGTTAAGGTTTTGTTTTTCTTTTCCAAAGATTATTGGAATTACTTTCCAAGATTGACTTGGTTTTTATTTCCTAGAGTTTTACCTTTTCCTATGGTAGTTGGACTTGTTGTCCAAAGTAGTTTAGGACTATATTCCCTTGTTTTTTAGGTAGAATTTCGTGACCCCTTCCCTATATAAAGGGGTATCTTCTTTGCTTTTAGACTTAGTCAATAAAAATTGTGAGATTTTTCTTGCACTCTTGTGTGTGGCTACTCTTGGATTTATTCTTCAATCTTCAAGACTCAACATAAGGTGGTAAGATTAAACTCTTTCGAAATCTTAGATCACTTCTAGGTATTCAAGAAACGTGATAAATTTAGGCTTATTGTTGTTCTTGTTATTATAAAGGGTCGGGTTTCACATTCTATCTCTTGTTTTTAATTCTCTACCAAAGGCGATTAGTTCTTTATTAGCTAATTGTTGTTGTTAGGATTCAACTTCAAGAATAGATTTCATGAATTCAAGAAACTCTTTCTTGAATTCAATCTATCTGTAATTTTCTGTCCTTTTTTGTTTCTTTATTTTTTTTAGCTTCCGCACGTTTCTTGATTTTCTTATTTTTCTTTAGTAATTCTTGAATCCCCTATCGTGTTGCTATCACTCAGCCCTAGGAACTCCACAGCAAAATGGGATTGTGGAAAGGAAGAACCGAACCCTTGAAGAAATGGCAAGAACAATGCTGATTGATAGTGGGATTGCTAAAAACTTCTGGGCGGAAGCTGTCAACACTGCCTGCTACTTGGTGAACAGGTGCATGATCAGGTCTCTCTTGAACAAAACTCCCTATGAGTTTCTGAATGGAAGGAAGCCCAAGTTGACTCACCTAAGAACATTTGGGTGCAAATGTTATGTTCTCAACAATGGAAAGGATCATCATGGAAAATTTTATGTGAAGAGTGATGAAGGGATCTTTCTAGGGTATTCTTCTCAAAGTAAATCCTACAAGGTCTACAACAAGCGGACTTAGTGTGTTGAGGAAAGTATACACGTAATCTTTGATGAGTCCTACCTATCATGTGAGAAAAGCAACATGTATGATAAAGATGGAGTGCCTATGCTGGTTCCAAGTGAAGTCATTGGTATGGCAAATGGAAAGGAAGACATGATGAGTCTAGTGAAGGAGCCAAGTGAAGACAATACAGTCTCTTCTTCATCATGCGAGAGGAACCAGGTACCACAATTACAACCACTGAAGCTGAATAAAGAGTGATTGATGCAGTTCAAAGTACTCCATAGGTAGCTGAAAGAAGAATACAAGAGAACCAATCAGGGTTACCCATCTCCTCTACAAATGAAGCCCAAGTGCCCAACTGGAAACACAAAAGCTCCTATCCTCTTGACAACATAATTACTCCTCTAGATTCAGGAGTCCAAACCAGATCAATAGCCAGAAATTCACTTGCCTTCTCAGCATTCCTCTCCCAAATAGAACCCAAAAACATTAAGGAAGCCTTAAAAGATGCAGACTGGATCATATCCATGCAAGATGAGTTGCATCAGTTCGAAAAGAACAACGTATGGCACCTGGTACCTAGATCCTCAGATAGAACCATCATAGGAACCAGGTGGGCATTCAGGAATAAGCTTGATAAACATGAAAACACTACAAGAAACAAGGCAAGGCTAGTGGTCCAAGGATACAATCAGGAGGAAGGAATTGATTGTAATGAGACTTTTTCTCCAGTTGCTCGCATGGAAGCTATCAGAATCCTCATTTCCTTTGCATCACATATGGAATTCACTTTATTCCAAATGGATGTCAAAAGTGCATTCCTGAATGGCTTCCTCAAGGAAGAAATGTATATAAAGCAACCTCCAGGTTTTGAATGTCATGAACATCCTGAATATGTGTTCAAATTGGACAAGGCACTGTATGGGTTGAAGCAGGCTCCTCGTGCTTGGTATGAAAGATTGTCAAAGTTTCTCTTAGAAAATGGTATTACAAGAGGAAAAATTGACAACACTTTGTTTCTGAAGAAACGAGGGAGGAACCTGCCCATCGTTCAGGTATATGTTGATGATCATTTTTGGGGCAACAGTTGATTAACTGTGTTAGGAATTTGCAAAACTCATGGGAAGTGAGTTTGAGATGAGCATGATGGGTGAGTTGAATTTCTTCTTGGGTCTTCAAGTGAAGCATTCCACAAAGGGTACATTCATCAGCCAGCAGAAATACATCATGGAGCTTCCAAAAAGGTTTGACATGGAAGCATCAAAAGTGATTGACACTCCCATTGCCACTGGCACTCGACTGGACATGGATGAATTCGGGTCTCCTGTAAATCAAATAATGTATAGAGGCATTATCAGGTCTTTTCTCTATCTCACTTCCAGAAGGCCAGATATTGTCTTCAGTGTGGGACTATATGCAAGATTTCAGTCAAATCTCAAAGAATCTCATCTGAAGGCCGCCAAAAAGAATTCTTAGTTATCTTAAGGGAACATAGGACCGTGTTCTGTATTGCCCTTCAGGTAATAATTTTAATCTTATTGGGTATGCTGATGCTGACTATGCAGGTTATCTTGTGGACATGAAAAGCACACCTGGAATGGCTCACTTTCTAAGATCATGTCTTATTTCATGGGGGACGAGGAAGCAAAATTCAGTAGCTCTTTCAATAACTGAAGCAGAATATGTTACTGCAGCTTCTTGATGTGCTTAGCTCATATGGATCAAATAACAATTGGAAGACTTTGGAGTGTACACTGATTGTGTGCTCTTCTATGTGATAACATAAGTGCACTCAACATGGCCAAATATCCAATCCAGCATAAAAGGACCAAGCACATTGATGTGAGACATTATTTTCTCAGAGACAATGTGGAAAAATAGCTTATCTATATGAAGTTCTGCAGCATAGAGGATCAAATTGCAGATATCTTCACCAAAGCCCTGAGCAGAGAACACTTTGAGAGAAACAGGCTGGAACTGGAGCTAATAAAACCTAATTGAGAACCTGATTCCTATCATATGGCTATGAAAATCACATTCAGGTAAAAGTAGCTAAAGTGTTTTCCCGCCAAGTCTAACTCACTTCAATACCGTTACAGGTAGACACGCATGATGATTATAGAAGTTGCAAAAGCATTGCATGAACGGTAAAGAGGGTTGAGAATTTTTGAAAGACCGGTTAGGAACCTGGTTCTTGTGCCACAGGTTAGTAGTCTTGTGCTTTTTCATACATATCTCAAAAAGAAACAAAAATTGAGTGTCATGTCATCAAACTTTTCAGAACCTGTATGTCACGTCTTTTTGTTCAAATCCTTTCACTTCCCTTTGAAATGTTGCATCTGCCCACAAGACTACCACCGTTTTAGAATCGGTTTGTCTCTCCCTTATAATTGCCTCTTCTCTCATTAAAACCCTCTCATCACCTTTGACGATCATCTCTCTCTCTCTCTCTCTCTTTCTATCTCTCTCTCTCTCTCTTGTTTCCTTCAGCCCCTTTCAGAACTTTCACACTCCTTCTCTACCATGGTTGAAGATCAACCCATCATCCCCACCATAGTCGAGAAAACTCTAGAGAAAACCCTTGACTCCTGTGTTCTTGATGAAACACCTCTCACCATTCCCCTTTCAACCACTACTGCAGATGATACTCCTAAACCTAATTCTCTTTCACCCTCTATCACTCTCATCACTCCCTCAGACAACATTCTCCCCCAAGTGCTGAGAACTTCGAAATCCCCAAAATTGATGGTGTTTCTTCTCTATTACCTGATATTCTCAAATAACGAAGCAACGTTTAAGAACATAGTGAGACTCCACAGGAAGAAAAGGTTTTTGAGGTTAATGATGATCAGCCTACAGATACTCTCGTCTAAGATTTTGTGGCTCCCATGGAACCTCAAGAGAGAGAGAGGACATAGAAAACATGCTGGCCATTTCTGCTGAAGGGATAGTGTATGAGGTCACCTCCACTATGCCATTGTCTCAAGGGGAAGAGACTCAGTCGTTGGTGGAAGAAGGAACAATGGTGCTCTTTGAACAACCTACACCAGAAGAAACTACTGGGACCCCTCTTGATGGACCTGGCCCCTCTCCTGAGGAAACATGTCAGGGCTATTCTTCCCAGGTCAGTTTTGACCCTACTCCTTCTCCTCATTTTGAAAATGAGCCCTTGGAAGTGTTGCCTCCCGCTATGAGGTATAGTGATAAAGAGGATCAGGGTAATGTTGCTCTAGATGTGTTCACTGCCAGAAGTAGGCCAGTAGCCACTCCCGAGCCCTCTTCCAAGCGACCTACTACGAGGTTGCAGAAGAAGGAAGCTCTTGAGTTTGCCCTGCAGATGAGTAAGAGGAGTAGCAAGAAGAAGCAAAAGAGGTTGGTGAAAAATGGAAAGGTTGTGTGTGACAAGAACATTCCTGTAGTGGAAGTGGATGAGGAAGCTGCAGAGGAACCAAGTTCCTTAGTCAAAAGATCTCAGAAAAAGAAGCTTTCTGCTGAAAATACTTCAGTGGAATGTGTTGGAACGCCAAGTCCAAAGTCAGTGAAAAGTAATGACAAGTTGAAACAAGTGGTGACTGAATAGTCACTGTTTGACGATGATATTCTAGTGAAATCAAGTGGAAAGGGTAAGTCTAGTGTGAATTCTGGTGAAAGAAAGTTGGAAACTGTGAAGGAACCCGGTTCTGTGAAGAAAGTGAAACGTGAAAGTGTGCCTGGTAAAATAATGTTGAGGTACCAGAAGGTTCTACGGGGTCGCATTTTTGACCCAGAAAATATCTGAGATGGCTGGTGTGTGGCAAATACGTGACATGGTCGAGTTTCAACGGTGGGGGCATCTGTTCAAAGGGGATGTGCCCAAGGTCTATGAGGATGAGGTCCAAAGTTTCTATGTAGACCTCTTTATTGTTGAATCTGACCATATCTGTGCCCTGGTCAATGGAGTTAACATTGTTATGGATTCTGCTTTGCTTGGAGACATACTTAAGGTCCCTGCTGACGGTATCTCTTCTGTTAAGGATGTTTGTGGCTCAAACTTTAGGCATGCAGTAGTAAAGGAGTGAGTAGTCCAGCGAGGGGAACAGGTGCATAATAAAGCCCTGCTTCATGTGCATCAGCTCCTGTTTGAGTTGGTAAACAAGGTCCTGCTACCTCGTGCTGAGAGAAGGTCTATCACATCCAAGTCTGATTTGTGTCTCATGGAAGCACTGGATGATTTTCAATCTGTTAATCTATCTACCATAATGATTAAGCACATGCAAAAGGTGGCAGCCTTCAAGATGGAAATCATGGTCTTCCCTATGGATTTCTTCTCACGCATGTTTTCAAGTTCTTTGATGTACCTTTGGGACAGCCCAAGATGGGGACCAAGAAGCAGACCTTCTCTCAAACTACTTTGGAGGAATGTGAATGTGTTGAAAAAGGTGGAGGGGTAGGAAGCACTTCGACGATCTCACAACTTATCAATGCCTAGAACAGTGCTACTGAGGAGATTAGGAAGTTGAAGGCAAGGAATGCCATTCTGGAGAATCAGCTAAGTCAAGCTCAAGAGGCACCAAGGTCAAATGTAGAGGTTGCTCGTTTGATCAAAGAAAATGTTGATCTCAGGCAATAGGTTGAGAACCTGAAGGAGAAACTGCTCGCAGAGAAAATGTCGGCCAACGCTCGAATTGATCTCGTTCTCAACACTCTAGTTGCAGCTTCTAAGTCCTCTCCCTCTAGTGTCTCCTAGGCTAATCCACCAGTGACCAGTGACCAGTTTCCAGTTTATTTCTTCTGTTTTGATGACTCTATGGTAGTTGTTTTTATTTTTTTATTTTGTATGGATGTAGTTCACTTGTACTGCTCCCGCAATTAACAGTCCAAATCTGCCTTTGCTATAATGGAAAAGGCTTGTGTTTTATAAAAATTAATGAAAACTCTCCTCTTTTGCTATAAATGTTTATGTTCCTCTACTTCTCTTTTCTATCATATGGTGTGCACATATGTGGCATGAGTTACCTAGCCTAGACTTGTTTATGCTAATTGCTTGCTTGTGTATTTTTAATGATGCCAAAAGGGGGAATATAATTGAAACAAGGGATCTGATTAAGGGGAAAGCATAAAGTCAGGGGGGACTTGTGAAGTTCCTGATTACTTCATCTGGTTTATTTTGCTCTGTATATGGGTTATCAATTTCTAAGTTTATCATCATCAAAAAGGGGGAAATTTATGGGTTTACAGTACCTTAGCTTTATGTTTTGATGATCTAATAAACTTACTATCAAAGAACCACCCGACACACTTAGTACACAACTCAATCATCTGACTCGAGCTAATGTGAGTTGCTATAACTTCAGAAGATAAAGAATCAACACAGGGACCTGATTCCCTTGTGTTTCCCTGACAACAGTACGAAGTCAACTGTCTACAGCTTGAAAGTGACTGCCTGCATTGTACACGCAAATAGTGCATCACAGTACGTCAGTCACTCCCATTTGACCAACCAAATGATTACATCATTCAAGTGATGTCATCCAAGTTGTATTAACAAAGATCATTACAACAAAACATCACTTGAACACTTGAAAATTCATTCAAGCACTCCAACCGTTCATCTGTCAAGCATTCAATTCTCAAGTACATCAAGAACAAAGTACAACACTACCACGGACCAGTTCCTACAACAAGTGTATTGTATGTCCTTAGTTGAGTTGTAACTTTGAAATTGTTCTTCATTGTAATTCCTACTTTGCTTGTCTAGAAGCTTTAATTAGGAAACCTTCAAAAACCATAAACCTTGAGTATTTGTGTCGTGACTAGAGTTAGTCATGAGTTAAAGTCTTTGTAATAGGTGTGTTGCAAAGTGGCTTGTAATAGGTGTATTACAAGTTAGTGAGGGATTAAGAGTTTAATTACTAGATTGCATAGGTTGTAATCTTAAGTTTGCTCATAATGAAGTTGAAATCCTACCAGTGTAGGTCGTAGTTATTTTTATCCCCTTGACCAGGGATTTTTCCACGTAAAAGTTCCCTGTTCCATTTACTTAATGTTACATTAGAGTTATCTGTGGAAACCTATATAGGACCTGGTCTCTATATGGTTTGATGGACTCATATATTCTATCGCAATTGAATTTATTTCAACTTTCCTTGTATTAAAGATAGTGATTTTACTATCGTTCAAATAACAATAGGGTAGTTTGGTAGATAGTTACAACTCCCTCAGATCAAATGTACTCTCTTTTGGAAGATGAATAAACTAAATGTGCAGTTGAATTTTAAAAAAAGTACCCAATCATTTATGAAACTTAATTCAGAAAAAATATTTCAATATTCAATCGAACAAACATTGGGAAAAATTAAAGAAACAAAAACAATTGGACACTCATTAGGGAAAAAAAAAACAGAAGCAATTGGACAAACTTGAACCATCCTTGCAGCTTGAATAGGATGGCAAAGTAGAAACAGTAGTGATTACCATTCCTTATAAATTTAAGGAAGGCAAAAGATTATTGAAATGATTATTGAAATGACAATTCCTCCTTATCTCTCCCTTTCGACCTGTTAGGACATCCAATTGACCCATGTGAATCATTGCAGCTGCAAATTTCTTAGCCCAAACTGAACCATACATAGCATTGAAGTTCACCATTTTAGCAGTTGTAGGATTGGCCAGCAACGTCTGATCAGAAATCAACAACCCCTTTTTACTCTTTAACGCCGCGTAGTATCTATTATCCAACCTGTTTGGTGTCAGGACATCAAGATTTGCAGGGTTCGCGGCTCCTGTACCATTTGTAAGCGCCTCAGGCGGGCAAATGGACTTCAAGAAGTTGGCGTATTCGGGATCAATTGGCAGATTTTGTTGTTTGTTTTGAGGGTAAAGGCGATTAGCAAAAACAGCACAGTGAGCAATGCCAATGGAATGCGCGCCAGATAAGGTCACCATTTCATCAACGGACATACCTTTTCTGGCAAAGCTCTTGCCGAGTTCCTTAGCATCGACGAATGGAGAAGGAAGATTGGTTAATGTTTCAGAATCAATGGAAACACGACCATCACGACGTCCAGCTTCAACATTATAGTTTATATTCCCAACTTTATAGGAACTGTCCCGAGCAGCAAAGGCAAGAATGTCAGCACAGGATACAGTTCCAGGGCATGCAGCCTCAAGTTGTGCTTTTGCTGCATCAACAACCTCGAAACCACGTAAACTGTTCTTGTTAGGAACACCTTCCTTCTCTGAGTTTGGTCCATCCAATAATACTGATGCATCACACCCCTAATCATATAAACAACACACAGTAATAAGGTAATGTAATTATCAAAAGAAAATAAAAACACCATCATGCATGTGAAAATTAAATCAGTAACAGATAATAAGAGGCGGAGATAAGAGTTCTAGCTACAAGTTCCGTAGAATCCAGTAATTAATTCTGGTCAAAACTCTGTGTCTATATATGCATAAATAATTTAATTTCCAGAATCCAGTAAGCTGCCTTTTCTAGAATTCAGGACTCATATACTCAAAAAATTGCATACGTACCCTGACAAAGCAGTCGTGAAAATGTAGCCTGATAAGGCCAGCAGCAATGCCTGGATTACGCGATACGGCTTTGTAAACAACATTTTTCACAATTGCTTCAGCAGGAGGACAGCTATATCTGTAGAAACCTACTCTAAGTGGTGGCCATGCTGTTTTCTTCCCATAGGCAAGAGATTGTACTGAAAAAGATAAAATCAGGCAAGCTAAAAGTGCTAAAACAGAAAGGTTGAAGTTCTTGGAATCCATTTCTGTAAGACTTAATAGCAGCTAAACACTATGGTTTTTTCTTAGTAATTGGCTTTCCTTAAGAGATGGATATAACTAATTATGAACACATTGGAGTATTTATAGTATGAGAAATTCTTTGAACCAATCTATAATTAATTTCAGAAGGAACCGTTCATGTACGTTACAAAAACAAAACATGAATGCCTGTAATACCAACTGTATAGTTGAAGTATTCTTGAGAAAATATTGTCTGACCTTTGAAGGACTCCACAACTTATTTGAATATATTTAGCTTGCCGTCTTTTTTTCCTTTAATTGTTTACCATTAGTTGCCTATAAGTAGAAAAAAAGAGGAAACAAGAATAGAGAATGAAGAAAACAATTTTTATTTGTTTTATAGTATCAACATTCCTTGGAAAATGACTTTATTAACTGCTGCTCACATCCTTAGTTTAAACTGCAGAATATCTTGTGTCATGGTACTGAAAAACGATTCCCTCTTGGAGATTGAGTTGGTCAGTTTATTTTATTAGTTGGTTGCCAATACGTGTAAAATTTCTTACTTCATAGCCAATATGTTATATTCAACTCATTAGGATAACTTTCTTAATTCGTAAGTAGGGGTTTGACTTCTTCTCATTTTGTAGTATTTTTATTTGTGAATTTGGTCCACAAACGCCATTACTATTCTATAACACGTAGAGAAAGAAAATAGAAGGAATCTTGATTCTTTCTTCTTTTTGTTTTAATAAAAAGAAAAAAAGAAAAATTCTGCTTACATATATATTTCTATGAAAAAAAGCTACTAAATATATTACACTAGGCATAGGCATCTAATGAATTTATCGAAAAAACGATTGGAAAAAAATTTAATGAGCAGTAGGTGGCATGTTTTTATGCGATGTATCTTTGCTGGGCTTGTAAAAAATGAAGGAAACTCTATATATGTTGTTTGCTATTTCAAACAAGAAACCAGTTCCTGCTAATTAGACTGAGTAGTGTTCTAATTTCAGTTTGGTGTATTTAGCAATTACGAACTGATCTCTGTTATATGAACCAATGACCTAACAATGATTTTGAACTCCCTTAGCCACTGAGCTATACTTTTGGGTTGTGTCAAGGGGATTCAAAATATAATATATAGAGGTACAAATCGAATTTCGTGTTCTCTGTACAGTGTAGTTTTCCGGCAAAGAGGATTTGGGTGAAACCCCCTTCCGCCACCCTAAATCCGCCCCTGGTGATCAATTAAAGTACGTGAAAATATTATGAGAACAGCCCGGTGCACAAAGCATTCCGCATTCACGCAAGATCCGAGGAAGGCCCGCACTCCAAGGGGTATGATCTAGACAATCTACCCTAATGCAAGTATTAGTGGCTGCTTCTACGGCTCGAATCTGTGACCTACAAATCACAAGGAAACAATTTTACTGTTGGTGCAAGTCTCCCATTCTTCAGAGAGAAAAAAGATTATGAGAACATTTTGAATATATCGGAGGGTTTAAATTATATACAATGAGAGTGCTAAGAGTTTTTAAATAGTAGATCAGTCTGGTTTAATATGTGATGGTAGGAATTAAATAATTTGTTTGACCAATTACAATTTGAATAGAAGAGAATAATCCTACAACAATCTGGTACGTTTTACTCACAATCTCCTATCTGTCAAAGGGGCCATAAAACTAAAAAAAGATTTGTAATATACCACAAAACCGATCACGCGATGGCAGGTTAGCTATTGTTCATACCAGGGGCAGATTTATGTACAAGTTTGAGGGTGCCACGCCACCTAGACGACTTGGTTGAAACTCTCTGTATATATGTATACATATGTTTATAGAAGAGATTACATCATATATCACTTGGGTCATATAGCCCATTTGAAAATAGTCCACATTTAAAGTCCTAATTTGGTTTAGCCTAGGTCGTATATGTTTTAAAATTTTATTTTTACCCGGTAGCCCACAAATATTATTAACGGTGTTCTAGTTTTCTCTTTAAATTTTTCTCTCTCTCTCTCTCTGTTCTTCTCATGCTTTATTCACAGAAGTACGAAGGCAACCGTCCTCCATTGTTGCGTCTCAAGTAATTTTCGAGCTTTCACTCATATTTTCAGGTAGTTTCATTTCATTTTATGCTTTTACCACTGTTTTGGTTTTAAATTTTGTTTTATTTTTATATTTTTGGCTTTTCTGATTTTTTTTTTTTTTACAATGTTCTGTTTTCCATTCGATTTTGTGTTCCTTCTATCTTCGTTCTGGGGCTAAACTTGGTGTTTCAGCATGCTTTATTATTTCGACTTTTAGGGTAGAATTTTTTTTTGAGTTTTGTTACAATTTGGGAATATTGGCCTCTGCTTTGTGTTCATGGCCTTTGTTTTTTGTTTGATTTTTGTGTTTTCCTTCACTTGTCTTCACTTTTGTTAAAGCTTTGTTTGTTTTATTGTAGAAAATGCGTTTGAAAATGTCTGCTTCTAAAAGTCATATGAAGGTTGCTGGAAAAGGTGTTAAGCTCGATTTTGCGAAAACATTGAGGGACTTGCCCTCAACCCCTGATTCTGAAGCGAATGGGCATGTCCAGGTCCCCGATGATGATGATTTTGAGTCTCCTGCTCCTACAAAAAGTCGCAACAAGAGAGCAGCCGAATGACTCGTTCGCAAACGAAGAATACTCCTACTCCAGTTAACATTGTTAGAATAAGGAGTAAGAAATGTGGGAGACATGAAAAATCCAAAGAAAAGCTGAAATTTGATTTGGTTGATGAAGATGATGTAGGCCCCAATGTTAAACCGAAAAAGAGAAAGATCGAGGACGTTAAGCATAAAAAGAGCAAGATCGAGGACGTTAAGCATAAAAAGAGCAAGATCGAGGACGATGGTGAGAGTGGTCTTCATTGTATATCCAAAGAACAAAGGATTACTGCTCGCTGTAAATTGAAGGAGAGAAAAGCTAAGTTGAAGCTATTCCCTGTGTTGCTATTAGTTTTATACATCCTTATACAATTTCATACAAAGTTATACCGTTATTTATACATCTTTATACAAGTACTGCTACACTGATTTATACATGTTTATACAATATAGTATAGTTTTTGTTCCTGATTTATTTTTTGTTGTTTTTCCATATGCAAGGTTGGAGACTTCTATATACAATCAGCTGATCATTTTCACAACAGGATTAGTTCCCATACCAAGACTGATATTGTCAGCATTTTGAAGCAATATTTGACTGACACACAGCTTCAAATGATCCGTGTTAGCTGTTTTGGCTACTTCTTGGACCTGCCTCAATTTAAAATTCAAATTCAACTTATTCATTGTATACTATTGAGGGAAGCCGTCCCGGGGCGGGAAAGGGAGTTGTGGTGTTTGTCCATCATTTCATAGTCTCAGATGCCAATAATCATGGTATCAACAAAGATAATTTTGATATCATTGAAAATGGTCAATATCAGACGTATTCTTGGGGAAAAAAGTCATTTGAAGATATTTTAAAGATAATGAGGGACAGCTAGTGTGACTATTTGACAATGTATAGGCTCGGAGGTTTGCCACTTGCGTTACAAATATGGTTTTTTAAGTGTTGCTCTATGGTTGACAAGCATCTAGCTGTTCGCGTTGGCACAAATGTGCCACGTATTCTTAATTGGAAAGTCACTGAAACTCCAACATATGCGGATTTGACTGGCGGGGTGATCATGTCTAGTATCGACAGGGTAAACATTTTGTACCATAATACTTTTTCATATATGATTTCGGTTTTTCTATAAGTATGTATAATTATGAATATGTCACAATTTCCTTTTTCTACTATTGTAATCCAGTTTTTCTTATTGTAATTGAACTATAGGAACATTTCCCCTACTCGTGAAGAGATGTCAACGCTGAACATCGCCACACTTTTTGAAGTTAACGCCGATGATATTGCATAAAGGGAGGTGCCTGCATTTCACACTGATAATTCTGTCTCTCATCTCCACCTTGTCCTCAGAATATGGAGCAACAGTCTAAACGACCTTGTCCTCAGAATACGGAGCAACAGCCTAAACCGAGTTATGATCCTTCGACGCGCATTGATCTGTTGAAGAAGTTGAGAAGTTGAGGAGTGTTGTTGGAAAGGTACTGCAGCTTTAGCTTTTCTATAGTTTACCGGTACTTTTTGTATATACATGATTTTTTGGTTATAAACATGGTTGTTGATTTACTTTTGTTGTTTTTGTTGTTTTTTGTTGTAGTTGACTGATACAGTTACGACACTCAACAGTTATGTAGTTTCTTCCTTTAAAAAAGTGTTCAGTTTTCTGAATATGAAGGAAACCAAGCAAGCGAGGGAGAAGGTTCCTGATTCTAAGGTAATGTTTTACTAATAAATCCTAATCACTCAGCAGTTATGCCTTCTCCGAATCATCACTCAACAGTTATGCCTTCTCTTTCTATTATTTTTTATTAGATTCGTCAGTGCGTGTCTGATGACAATACATCTGGCCTCGGCGAATATGATGGCTATCGTAAATTGTGCTTCACAGACCACCTGTCATAGACGTAGAAAAGGATTACATTTCTCCTGAACAGTCGGTTCGACAGAAAATACCGGGAAAATATGCCAAATCTCTGTATTTGCCAGTTTTTGATTCAGGGGCATCAGGATCGGCGCACAAGCTCATTTTTGATATCAAGCATCCTTTCACGATCGAAATTGATAATTTTGATTCCTTGTCGCCATTGGCCAAAGACTTTTGTGAGTTTGTTGATAATGGGATGGATACAAGGCGAAGGTAGCTTAACTTTCTTTAAGCTTTCATGTTCTGATATTATACTTGTCAATGAAGGTAGTTCTGATTACTTTTTATTTTTGTGATTTGAAGTGCCAAAAATATTTATACTGATGAAGTAAATAAGCTTGTGGAAGCTTTTATTTTTGGCTCGTGTCATGTGACCACGAAGGATTGGTTCCACCCACTTGTGTATTGTGGTCGACCTTTTATTGACACGGTATTTAATAACTTTCTTTCCTAATGCCTTCTTTTATTTATTGCGTATCTTTATGTTTGAGACCTCCATAGTGTATACATAACTTTGTATAATCAAATGCAAGATTTTTGTACAATCACGGAACAAGATTGTATAACCTTGTATAAACATGTATAACTCTGTATAATAGTGTATCAATTTATATATTTAAAAAATCTGCATCAAATATTGATTTTTTTGTAGTACTTTGAATCATTTAGTAGTGATGGTTTTTTTTGTTTTATTTTTCTTGTCTCAGCACTGGGATGTCCTCTTTTACTATTTGAGGAAGAGGGGAAAATATGGGCCGAATGTTGCCATACGGTTTACTTCAACTGACTTTGCCTTTGGTAACAAAATCAATTCACTGTATAAAGATTTCAAAGTGATGCAAGATCCTTTAGTGATTCCTGAAGGGCATGAAATAGAAGATTATATTAGAGGGTTTTTATTGTGATGCAAATGTAGCATGGCACACTGTTGACTTCGTCTTATTACCTATTTATGTCAAGCGTGGAAGAGCAAAATTGGTGTCACGACCCTAGTTTGCCATCCGTGAACTGTCGTGACGACACCTAGTCTCTACGACTAGGTAAGTCTGACAAATGCGAAAAAAGGAAACAATTGCGGAAGAAAGTAATTAGAAACCGAGATAACAAGGTTAAACAGTGCTTAAGATGCCTCCTGGCATATAACAGTACAAAATCTCAATCTAACACTCCCAAAATCCGGAACCCCATGAATCACAAGCTAAAAGATTACATAATAAGCTCTAACTCCAAATTGTCTACCAACAAGGGAAATACAGAAAGGGCTACACTAGTACTGAGAATAGAAAGGGACTATTTGGTCTGCGGACGCGGCAGATATACCTCGGAGTCTCTACAAGGCGCCTCGCCTCAAGCGTGATAAGACTGAGTGAAAGTACCTGGATCCGCACATGGAAAACATACGCAGGAAGGGCATGAGTACACCACAGCGGTACTTAGTAAGTGCCAAGCCTAACCTCGGTCGAGTAGTGACGAGGAAGGTCAGGCCCTACTGAGGTTAAAAGAAATACAAGATATAACAGTCTAGAATAAGACAGTATACTTAAGTGCAACGGTAAAAAGTAACACGGGATAAAAGAACAACAGCAACTTTAACAGAGACATAGAAATCACGGAAATAGATACAGCTCAACGCAGAGATAACAACCTGGGGATCTCTCAGTATCCCGAGAATCTCTTAGTATCCTCGATATGTGTACTGGGGATCTCTCAGTATCCCGAGGATCTCTTAGTATCCTCAATATATATGTTGGGGATCTCTCGGTATCCCAAGGATCTCTTAGTATCCTCAATATACGTGCTGGGGATCTCTCAGTATCCCGCACTACAGTCCAAATCAATACAGGTGCAGGGGATCTCCCGGAATACGAATCTGTAGTCCCAAAGTAAACAAGAAGGGGGATCTCCCGGGATACCGTCCCGTAGTCCTAAAGTAAACACACAACAACAACACGAAGAATACTCAATTCAGTTCTAATTTCATACCAAGGTAAAAACATGTATTTCTAACCTAGCATGCCACACATAATCCAAATAAGGCAGTTTGAGCAAATAAGGCAATTAAGACAATTAGACATGCTTCCCTAAGGTAATAGCAGGCTTAAATTACACACTGTATGAACAAGAAAAAGGAAATCACATTTATAGTTACTTAAAGGAAACAGATTTTCAACAATTAGCACAAGTACGCACTCGTCACCTCACGTACAAGGCATGTCAATTATCAACAAACCAAATCCTAAGGGGAGTTTCTCCCACACAAGGTTAGACAAGCCACTTACCTCGAACCGGCTCAAAATCAACCTGAAACCACGTTCTTGCCACGAGTACTCGACTCCAAATGGCCCAAATCTATTCAATTCAATTTCATAATGTAAATAACACTTCAAGTAACTGATTCTACAAATAAATTCTAAGCTAATACGCGAAATTAGGTAAAATGACCAAAACGCCCTCCGGGCCCACGTCTCGGAATCGGGTAAAATTTACTATTTTCAAAATCCTCATATTCTAAAGAGTCTAACCATACCAAAATTATCCAAATCCAACGTCAAATTCCCAATCAAAACTCGAAATTTAGGTCTAAGAACTTTCTTCAAATTTTCCCCCAATTTTCATCTCAAATCCGAAATTAAACGATAAAACTAACAATAGATTAATGGAATAAAACTAGAAAGGGATAAGGAATTGTTACCCACTGATTTCCTCTTTTCTCCCAAAATCGCCCTCTCCCGAGCTCCAAATCTTTTTCCTAACTTTTGAAACTAAACCCTCGAAATTCTGATTTTCTGCCCAGTAAATCCGCACCTGCGGTCGAATACCCGCTTCTGTGCTACCACTTCTGCGGTTTTCACTACAATCTCTATCTCCGCACTTGCGACCCAGATTCCGCATCTATTGTCCCGCAGGTGCGGAAACTCTTCCGCTTCTGCGATCTCTGCTGCCTTCGCTTGTGGCCGCATCTGTGGCTCCATGCTCGCTTCTGCGAGTCCGCACCTGCGGTCCCCTAGCTGCAGGTGCGGTTATGACAGCAATGGAAAAGCTTCAGCTGCCAAACCAAATTCCTAACTCTTCCGTTAACCATCCGAAACCATCCCGAGGCCCCCGGGACCTCAACCAAAAGCACGAACAAGTCATATACCATTGAACAAACTTATACAAATCTTCAAAACACCTCAAACAACATCAAATCAACCAATTGAAATCGAAATTCAAGCCTAAGAACTTCAAAACTCTCAAAATACGCTTTCGATCAAAAAGTCTATCAAACCTCGTCCGAATAACCTGAAATTTTGCAAACATGTCACATTCAACCCTATGGAGCTACTCCAACTTCCGGAATTCCATTCCTACCCCGATATCAAAATCTCACTATCAAACCGGAAACTTCAAAAATTCAACTTTCGGCATTTCAAGCCTAATTAAGCTACAGACCTCCAAAACATAATCCGAACACGCTCCTAAACTCAAAATCACCCAACGGAGCTAATGGAACCAATGGAATTCCATTCCGAGTCCGTCTTCACATTGTTCCGACTAGGGTCCAAATTCTAAAACTTAACTCTCATTTAGGGGACTAAGTGTCCCAAAACTCTCCGAAACCCCAAATAAATATACCCGGCAACTCACAATAGCAGAAACAAACACGAGGAATGCAGTTAATGGGATCGGGGCATTAATTCTTAAAACGACCGGCCCGGGTCATTATAATTGGACCACTGGGTTTTGGGGTTGTTTACGTTCATAGATAGGCGCATCAGCATTTGTGACTCTAACCGTGGAGCTATTAATGATAGACTTGCTTTGGATGCTGCATTACCTTCTGCAATTTTGATACCTTACTTTTTGAAGAGTTCTGATTTTTATGACGAGAAGAAGGGCATTGATTGGAACAATAGTGCATATACCTGATAAATCTCATTCTGATGCTTTGCAGATTAATCTGGTTAATAATGTGCCACAATAGATCAAATGGTAGGTTAATCTCAGTTGTTTTACTATTTTACTATATGTGTACCTATTTACAATAACGTACAGAGAATCTGATTTTTTTTAATTACAGTGATTGTGGTATTTTTGTTGCTGGCTTTGCTGAGTATTTTATCCTGGGTAAGGAAATCCGAAAAGATAATTTTGACATTGAGACACTTCGCACCAGGTGGGGATCTCTGTTGTGGGATTATGGAAGGAACAAATAACAGCCCGGTGCAATTAGTGGTGATGAAATAACAGGGAGACTTTTCAGGAAGAGGAAGAGGGGACGACCGAGAAAGTAGTTCTTTTTTTTTCATTTTAATGTAGATGACTTTATTTTTGTGTAGTTTGTGGTAGTCATTACACATTGTGGCGGTGAATGAATTACATTTTAATGAATGTTTCAGTTGCTTTTTTCTTTAACAAAGTATGTATTTTTGTTATTGTTGCAGTTTTGTCAATGTTGCAGGGTTTATACATATGTATACAAATTCATACAAACGTATACTCTCATTTATACATCTGTACGCATATAATGACACTGATTGTTTGCAGTTCTGTTTTGCATTTGAACAATCTATCAATAAATTTAGCACCATTAAAAACAGCAACACATTATTATTTGATAATCAAAACATGTATAATGAAACATATTTAACATAATTGCAACATATAGTGTAAATTGTAATTCTTTATTGACATTCGTAACTCAACTGCTTGTGAAACTTAACTATTCGATATTTGTAACTCTATTGTTTATGAAACTTATCTACTCAACATGACAACATATTCAACAGGAATTGTTATGCTTCCAACTATTTATTTTGGTCGATTCCTACATGTTTTTCTATTGTGACCACTTTGTCCACACACAGAACATGAAAATCCCCTCTTATACTCTTTCTCTGAAGCCGGTTTGAGTCATTCCTTTCTTGTCCTTCCTGCATTTCTTCTCCCTTTAGGTGGTAGGACCACATTTTCCAGCACCTCTGTTTGGATTACCCATAAACTCTCATCTGGCATCGGATTCACTAGAAATTCATAAGTTCTAAGGATGTTATCCTTCTTGTAGTAAAAAGAGCAATACTGGCCAAGTTTCAGCTGCTGGTTCTTCAAAACCGCCCAAGCGTGCGGACATAGAAGTTCATCCATTTGAAATTTACCGCAACTGCATGTTCCCTCTTCAAGGCACACTATGTTTCGCCTTACCCCTTTAAGCACAATATATAACTGCTTCGTAGCAGGCCTCACCTGCAAAAGGTATTTTTTAAAAGAAGTTAAAGCACATTATACATTATTGTACAGAGTTATACAGCCTTATACAATCAGTAAAATGCAAGTCAACAGTGTCATGCATCATTATATTTGATTCCTTTTATCGTCATTTGCTCTGATGCAGTCATATTTTCCCGAAGGAGTTTGTCGTACTTTTCGCCAAGCTCTGTAGATGTCTCCATTGCACTTTTTCTGTTTTGGTTGTTCCACTGTTGTTGCAAATTTGTCATTTACTCCAGCAATCGCATCATTGGTAGCTCTCTAGCATCTTTGTTTGCTGCATTAATTGACTTTGCAATATTGGAAGTCATTACCATCGACCTTTTCACTTTGGAGTATGCCCTAGACCACCTTTCGTAACCTATTTCGAACAAGTAAAGCTGCACCCTCAGATCAATTTTGCACATCTTTGTCATATGGTAGTCAAACTTCTCAATCGTGTAAGCTCTAGCCAAAGCGAAGAAGATATCCTTCAATTGTTTGTGATGTTTCTTGATTGTGCGCTTGACATTCTGCCACAAGTGAAACATGCAAATACAATGTGGAACTTCAGGGTACACAGCTTTTGTGGCATTGAAGATGCTTTCATTTCTATCTGAAACTATACACATCCCTTCCCTAACACCAAAAGTACCATTTATCTGGACGAAGAACCACTCCCAATATTTACTATTCTCTGAATCTACAATTGCATATGCAAGTGGAAGGATTTTTTCTGTTTACACAAAATAGACATTAGGATTCAGACAATTATACAAATCTTATACACAATTATACATGAATATACAACTTTATACATACTGCAAGTTTTATAAAAACAGTAGCTCTGAAATCCTATACACGTTTACACATCAAACTACAACATTATACAAACTGCAGAAACAAGGTAGATGCAGTCAACTCACCAGCTCCATTGTGTGTGCAAGCAGTCAATATGGTACCCTTATATGCTGCTTTAAGGAAACTTCCGTCAACAACCACTATCAGCCTGCAATGCTCCCAACCCTTGATATATGCATAGAGCGAAACATATGCATAAAGAAAGCATCCATCTCCTAATTTGTGCAACTTTGTAATCGCTCCTGGATTTGTATGCTCCAACATATACAAATACCTCGGCAATTCCTTATATGAATCGCTCGGATTCCCTCATATCATTGCCATTTCTATCTCTTTAGCTCTCCCATGTAGCTCACTTCAACCCCGTATTATTTTTGTTGTGAGCACGTGATTTTTTCCCTATATATGAATAATTCCTAAAATTTAAATAAAACAATTTCTCTAGTATTTTATAAATTTTTGTGAACGTTGTGGCATTGTTTTGGTAATTGTTGCATTTTGTTTGTGCATTTTTATTCATATAAAATACAAAAATACGCATTTGCATTTAGGTTTTAATATCATGGTTAGTATTAATTAGGGATTAATTTGTTTTAGAATAGGATATGAAGAAAATGACAAAAATAGTTCACTTTATGCATTTTTTTATTGTTTTAACCGTGAAATTGTCACAAAATAATTATTAAATAAATTTTAGGCATTAATTAGTTTTAGCTTAATTGTTAGTTAATTTTGCGTCTTTGTAAAATTAGAAAAAATAAAATACAAAAGCAAAAATAAAAAAAATACAAAAGAAACAAATTGGTCTCAATAGAATGCCCAAATTGGGCCAATAATAATTCAGCCCACCCCAAAAAACCCCTCAAGACCGGACCAAACCACTGGCCCAAATGCCCTGCCCGGTCCAATTGCCCCACACTCAAAACGACGTCGTTTTGACGTCGTTAAATCATGACCGTCCATCCCCTCAAATCCAACGGCCTGGATTGATCCTTCAATTTAAATAAAACTGTCCGAAATTATACACAAAACCTTAAACAATCCCTCACCCTCCTCGTACTCTTTGTAACGCCGGTGTAACACCACTGTTACCCCGCCCTTCTCCGCCGTCCTCCGCCCTAGCACCGCCGGCCGGAAATCGCCGCCGCCGGCGGCGATGCTCCGATGGCCTCCAAAATTTCACACCGCACTCTCCTTCACCTCGTCTTTCCAACCCCCACATCCATGGCCCTCGAATCCTAACCTACCTCCTCGAATATCCAATCTAAGTTTTCCGGCCATGACGCAAGGTCATCCAAATCNGAAACATGCTTCGGGGGAATAACAGATAAAATAAAATCTCAAGAGAATTATCAAGAAACCACAATTTAACTGCTAACAAGGATAATGAAAAATAAAGGCAGATTTCACTCTCGGTCCACATCTCGTTGCAGGCGTGCAACCCGATCCCATTTCTCATATCTTGTGGTAGGCGTACCACCCGATCCCATTTCATCATATCTCGTGGTAGGCGTACCACCCGATCCCATTTCATCATATCTCGTGGTAGGTGTACCACCCGATCCCATTTCAACATATCTCATGGTAGGCGTACTACCCGATCCCATTTCAACATATCTCGTGGTAAGCGTACCACCCGATCCCATTTCATTAAATCTTGTGGTAGGCATACCACCCGCTCCTATTTCAAGCCAATACAAAATCCCAAGGAAATCCCGGTAAGGGAACAAAAGCAATATAATAATTTCCCGGCAAGGAACAACAATATTGAAACAAACATCCCGACAAAGGAGAATCAGCTATAACCAATCTTAACTCAACTTCTACTCAGCTCAATTATTTCCAATACTCATTCACAAATAAATTCCACAAAAATAAACTAAATCCTTGCCCAATATCGAGGTTCATCAATTTAAGCATCCGGAGAATCATTTAAGAACACAACAAATATCAATTTAAGACTCACGGTCATGCTCGGCACCAACGTATAGATACTCGTCACCATGCCAATACGTCATACTCAACAAGAAGAAATTAGCAAATAGGACACAACTCCTAATCCCTCAAGCTAAGGTTAGACCGGATACTTACCTCGAACTTCCACGGCCAACTCAAGCCTCAATCACCGCTTTTCCTTTCAAATTCGGCTCTAACCCAATTGAATATATACATAATCGACTTAATAACATCAATAAATGCTAAACAATATAGCTTTCCAATCATTCTTCTCAAAAACCCAAAAATCGACCCTGGGCCCGCTTGGTCAAAACACGAGGTTCGAACCAAAATCCGATCACCCATTCACCCACGAGCCCGAATATATAATTATTTTTGGAATTTGACCCCAAAACGAGGTCTAAATCACAATTAATTAAAAAGCCCTAACTCTACCCAAATCCCTAATTTTCTACCCTTATTCCATGATTTAAGCCTAGAAATCTAATGGGTGTTAATGGAAATTGAAGAAAATGAGTCTAAGATTACATACCTATGAATTTGTGGTGAAATCCTCTTTCAAAAATCGCCCAATTTGGAGTTGAGATGAAGAAGTTAAGAAATTTTGAACAAATCCAGTTTTAGCTACTGTTTTAAGTGCTGGGCGACAGTGTTCTTCGCGTTCGTGAGAACACTGTCGCGATCGCGAAGGCTGCTAGTAAGTGGACTTACGCAATCGCGAGATCTTCCATGCGCTCGCGAAGGGTTGAACCTTTTGACCCTCGTGTTCGCGGACACACGTACGCGTTCGCGTAGAAGGACGACCAAAATCCCAACCCCCTCCAATTAACACTACGTGTTCGCGTCACACAGGTCGCGTTCACGATGAGCAATCCCCCAAAGCTCCACGTTCGCGACTGTGGCTTCGAGCTCGCGATGGACAAATCCACCCTTGTCCCCATTTACCTTACGCGATTACGAGAATGACTACGCGATCGCGAAGAACAACAGGCCTGAGCACCTGTAGCAGAAAATCTGCAACTTTTCCTTAAGTCAAAAACTTCCCGAATCACCTCTGAAACACACCCGAGCCCTCGGGGCTCCTAACCAAACACACGTACTAACTCAACAACCTCATACGGACTTATCTGTGCGATCAAATCGCCAAAATAACATCAATATTAATGAATCAAACCTCAAAATCAAGATATTTTTCTCATTTTCATCAAGTGTCAAATTTAGCAATTTAGGTCTGAATCACGTCAAACGACGTCCGTTTTTCACCAAATTTTACAGGAACATCTTAAATCATATATAAGACCTGTACCGGGCACCGAAACCAAAATACGGGCCCGATACTAACATGTTCTAATCAAATTTCATTTCAAATTTCCTTAAACAATTTCAGAAAATAATTTCTTTCAAAAATTCATTTCTCGGGCTTGGGACCTCGGAATTCGATTCCGGGCATACGCCCAAGTCCCATATTTTCCTACGGACCCTCCGGGACAGTCAAATCATGGGTCCGGGTCCATTTGCCCAAAACGTTGACCGAAGTCAAAATAACTCATTTTATAACCAAATTTTACCATTTTTCATAGATTTTTATATCTAAGTTTTCCGGTTATGCGCCCGGACTGCAAACGCAAATCGAGGTGACTCTAAATGAGGTTTTCAAGGCCTCGGAGTCATAGAATTTAATTTAAACAAGTGATGACCTAAAAGGTCATCACATTCTCCACCTCTAAAACAACCGTTCGTCCTCGAACGGACAGAAGGAGGAAGTACCTGAGTCGGGGAAAAGATGGGGATAACGGCTCTGCATATCGGACTCGGACTCCCAAGTCGATGCCTCAGCAGGCTGACCTCTCCACTGGACACGAACATAAGGAAAACTCTTCGACCTCAACTGACGAACTTGTCGGTCTAGAATAGCCACCGGCTCCTCCTCGAAAGACAAGTCCTTGTCCAACTAGACAGTGCTGTAATCTAACACGTGGGATGGATCGCCCTGGTACCTCCGAAGCATGGACACATGAAATACTGGATGCACGACTGATAAGCTCGGTGGCATTGCAAGTCTATAAGCCGCCTCTCCCACTAGATCAAGAATCTCAAACGGACTAATGTACCTAGGGCTAAGCTTGCCCTTCTTGTCAAATCTCATCACGGCCTTCATAGGCGACACTCGAAGCAATACCCGCTCGCCGACCATGAAATCCAAATCTCGAACCTAGCGG
Organism: Nicotiana attenuata; assembly: GCF_001879085.1. NCBI lineage: Eukaryota > Viridiplantae > Streptophyta > Magnoliopsida > Solanales > Solanaceae > Nicotiana > Nicotiana attenuata. Next base: position 232,217 of record NW_017670547.1, read on the forward strand.
TCGGCATAGCTCCTTTGCCTGGACTGAGCTGAACGAAGCCTATCCTGAATGATCCTGACCTTGTCCAAGGCATCCTGAACCAGATCCGTACCCAACAACCGAGCCTCCCCCGGCTCAAACCATCCAACCGGAGACCGACACCGCCTAGAATATAAGGCCTCATAAGGGGCCATCTGGATACTCGATCGGTAGCTGTTGTTGTAGGCGAACTTCGTTAAAGGCAAAAATTGATCCTAGAGCCTCCAAAGTCAATAACACAAGCTCGGAGCATATCCTCTAAAATCTGAATGAAATGATAGATACGGGCACACCATGAAGGCGAACAATCTCCCGAATGTAGATCTCAGCTAACCTCTCAGAAGAATAGGAGACTGCCACATGAATGAAATGTGCTGACTTGGTCAGCCTATCAACAATGACCCATACTGCATCAAACTTCTTCTGAGTCTGCGGAAGTCCAACAACAAAATCCATAGTGATCCGCTCCCACTTCCACTCGGGAAGCTCAATCCTCTGAAATAAACCACCGGGCCTCTGATGCTCGTACTTAACCTGCTGACAATTCAAACACCTAGCCACATATGCTACGATATCCTTCTTCATTCTACGCCACCAATAATGCTGCCGCCAAATACCTCGATACATCTTCGCAGCACCCGGATGAATAGAGTACCGGGAGCTATGGGCCTCCTCCAAAATCAACTCTCGGAGCCCATCCACATTAGGCACGCATACTCGGCCCTGCAATCTCAAAACTCCATCATCATCTAAGGTAACCTGCCTGGCACCTCCGCTCTGCACCGTGTCTCTAAGGACACACAAATGGGGATCATCATACTGCAGATCACGGATGCGCTCCAATAATGAAGAACGAGAGACCGTGCAAGCTAACACACGATTGGGCTCAGAAACATCCAGTCTCACGAACTGATTGGACAAAGCCTGAACATCCAAAGCAAGCGGCCTCTCACCGATCGGAATGTAAGCAAGACTGCCCATACTGGCTGACTTCCTACTCAAAGCATCGGCACCATATTGGCCTTTCCCGGATGATATAAAATGGTGATATCATAATCCTTCAATAGCTCCAACCACCTCCTCTGCCTCAAATTCAACTCCTTTTGCTTGAACAAATACTGATGTGATCCGTGAACACCTCACATGCCACACCATACAGATAATGCCTCCAAATCTTCAATGCGTGAACTATGGCTGCCAACTCCAAATCATGAACCAGATAGTTCTTCTCATGAATCTTTAACTGCCTCGAGGCATAGGCAATGACTTTGTCATCCTGCATCAACACTGCCCCAAGCCCAACACGGGAAGCATCACAATAAACTGTATAAGGCCTTGAACATGTGGGCAAAACCAACACCGGTGCCGTAGTCAGAGCTGTCTTGAGCTTCTGAAAGCTTACCTCGCACTCATTCGACCATCTGAACTGGGCATCCTTCTGGGTCAATCTGGTCATCGGGGCTGCAATAGATGAAAACCCCTCCACGAACCGACGATAGTGGCCTGCCAATCCCAAGAAACTCTGAATCTCTGTAGCTGATGCTGGACTAGGCCAGTTCTTGACTGCCTCAATCTTCTTTGGGTCCACCTGAATACCCTCCACTGATACGACATGATCCAGAAATGCAATTGAACTAAACCAAAATTCACACTTCGTGAACTTAGCATATAACTGACTATCCCTCAGAGTCTGAAGAACCACTCTAAGGTATAGATCAACCAGTGACCCAGTTCAGGACGTTTTGTTTCTTTTGCTCATGTTTTCAGTATTTTTATTTCTTCTTATGATTTGTGGTAGAATCTTATCAGTCATTAATGAAATTCACTATGTTTGCTCTAACTGTTTGTTTATATTTCTTTGATGGTTAAAAATTCTTAGCTTGATCTATAATGATTAATCCATGATTGCATTTGAAGTAGCCCCAGTGGCCATGAGTAAGCTTTAAAATCTGGTTATCTCACATTTTTTATGCAACTTTTCGATGATGCCAAAAGGGGAAAAAAGGTTGTGCTTTAAACTAAACAAGTGATGTTTACACTTTGAACAGTGATGTTTATAACCTAATGTACCTGGTCCTTGATGATAAGTGATAAAAAGGAAAAATATTTCTAACATTGTGTTGATGTTGAGCTGAGTTGAAACAGGGCCTAAGCTTATGTAAAGCACAGAGTTTGTCATCATCAAAAAGGGGGAATTTGTTGTCCCAATTAAAGGTTAGTTTTGAAGACTGACAAAGGAACTCGGGATGAACCAGGTTCATCACTCAGGTGCACAAAAACGGGCAGATTTGAGCATGTGGGTTGCACGTGAAGGAGATAAGCTTAACTTGATGTATTTAATATCTCCTGATCGAAAAGGTTGCATAATTGATAAAGAGAAGGACTCCTTACTCAAAGAGAACACTATCCAAGATAGGGAAGGAGTTAGAAGTTGAAATCAACTAGAACTCTTCCACCAAGGAAGAGTTGCATCAGAACTCTAGTTATTTCTTCATCTACTAACTCTATAAATTGCAGGATGTTCTCACATTAAAGTGTTGCACAAAAATGCAGAAGTTAAACGTGAATTGAGAGCAAAATAGCAAAGCTTTTTGCAAGCAGTTCGTGTGTGATTCAAGTGTGCAAACCTGAAGCTACATGAACCAGATTGAAGAACCAGCTCCATAAAGAGTTTTATGTGTCTTTCTTTATTTCTAGTTCAGTTGTAGTAGGTGTTTCATATTGTACCTTTCAGCTTTATCTAGAAGCAATTGTAATAGGTATATTGAGTATTCAAGTTAGAGTTAACTTGAAGTTGTCGCAGCAGTTAGAGGCTGGTTGCTACAAATCACCCCCCCCCCCCCTCTTGTGTGATATTGACGTTAAGAATATCAGGAACAACTTACCTTGTGATACTTGAAGAACATCTCTCCTTGAAGCTCTCCAAAATCTCCCACACCAAATAAAAATGGGAGAAAATGGCCAATTCCCCGATTTTAAAAGAACACACTGCCTCCAGCCTTTCCGCTTCTGCGCCTCACTTACCGCAGGTGCGGTCCCGCTTCTGCGGCTTTATGACCGTATTTGTGGTCTTTTCACTTCTAGCCCAACACCGCATCTGCGTGCCCCATGGCCGCTTCTGCGGCTCCGCATCTACCGCCCAAGCCTCGCAGGTGCGGTTACACCAGAAGGCAGCTGTTTTGCTTCTTCTTCAAATTCCAAAATTGATCCGTTAACCATCCGGAATCCACCCGAGGCCCCCGAGACCCCGTCTAATCATACCAACCAATCCCAAAACATAATGCGGACCTGCTCGAGGCCTCAAATCACCTCGAACAACGCTTAAACCATGAATCGCCCTCCAATCCAAGCTTAATGAATTTTAGAATTTCAAACTTCCACATTCGATGCCGAACCTATCCTATCTCGTCCGATTGACCTCAAATTTTGCATACAAATCATATTCGACATTACAGACCTACTCCGACCTCCGGAATCGGAATCCGACCCCGATATCAAAAAGTCCACTTCCGGTCAAACTTCTCAAAAACCTTCAAATTTCTAACTTTAGCCGAATGACTCCAAAATGACCTACGGACCTCAAAATCCACTTCCGATCGCTCTCCCAATACATGAATCACCATACAGAGCTATTCTCAGACTCGGATACCAAACAGACATTGATAACACTAGAATGCACTTCAACCCAAACTTATGAAATTCTTCCAAAATGCTAGCTTACACAATAGGCGCTGAAATGCTCTCGGGTCATCCAAAACCCAATTCAGATATACGCCCAAGTCCAAAATCATCATACGAACCTGCTGGAACCTTCAAATCCTAATTCCGAAGTCGTTTACTAAAAAATCCAATCCTTGTCAATTCTTCCAACTTAAAGCTTCCGAAATGTGAATTCTCCTTCCAAATCAACTCCGAACTTCCCGGAATTCAATTACGACCATGCGTACAAGTCATAATACTTGACGTGGAGCTGCTCATGGCCTCAAACTCCCGAACGACGCGCTAGAGCTCAAAACGACCAGTCGGATCGTTACAAAAATCTAGCTAATTAACTCACTCACATTAAGCTAATTGTATCATGGATTAAGAATTAATGAATCTCATAATTATATTGTTATATGTGTGACTTTAATTATTTTTTCCTTAACATTGCGCATAATTGTAATTGTGCATTTAAAACTTTTGAAAGTTAAAAGTATAATATTGAATAACATTATATTTGCAGTTCTTGTATCTTTTTAAGAAGTGAACTATCTTCGTTACTATCCAAGAACCTGTACCTCTTCTTTCTTAAATCTTTTTATTCTTCCTTTTTCTAGTTTTTAATCATTTATACATAATTTACGTGTAAGAATTGTACAAAGTGAAATTTTCATAAAGCTATAACTTTCTACATTGTTCAAATAACAAAACAAATTAATAAGTAAACTTTTAATTAATTTTAATCTCTTAAATTTTACAAAAAATTAAATAATTACTTAATGAAGTGTTTCTTATAATATTTAACATAAAATTTGAGGGACTTTAGAATACATTTTTTTGGTGATAAAGATTGAGTTTGAAATGAAAAAAAAAGCATTAGTTTTAAATTTTAGTCTTTTGTAATGGGTATTTTTTTTATTAATAGTATTCTATTGGATGGTAAACTACTCACGCTTTCTTATTTAATTAATATGTTGTGATGGCTAAAGGTAAAATTAGGATTTCTTACTTAGTTCAATAAAGAAATATTTAATAACCAATTATTTAGGTGTTTAAACAAATTATAATTATATCCAATGTGAAATTTATTTTTAGAGGATAAACAAGGTGAACAATATTTCACTAAAGACCTTCGCTCTATAGATAGATAGATAGATAGATAGATAGATAGATAGATAGATAGATATGTGGCTCTTTGTTTCTGTCCGAAGTCGCCACCCTCAATTTATCAAATAAAATAAATTCATCCTAATTTTGTCACATTCTCACATCAAAACAAACTTTATAGTTAAAACTATACAAGACAATTTCCATATGGATATAAAATTCAAACGAATATACTTAATGTCACTCAGTATTCAGAATTAATGGATACATTTCAAAGCTTATAAATGTATCCTTGTATTTAATTAATAGAAAGTAATGAAAACTTAAAACCAATATACAGTTTTAAATATGAAGAATTAATCTAAACAGTCGTCCACCAAACCCCTCAAACTAATAGCCAGTGAAGATATAATATATGCATAATTTATATATTATATATGTATAATAATTATATAATCTATGTATTTGGCAAGAAAAAAATAAATAATAATTATAACCGGCTATTTACATAAAGATCGCTTTAAATATTTTTGGGGCTATCCATGTTGGATTTTCATGGGCCTTTAATGTTTTGTCCAGAGATTTATTTGGACATTCGCTACATGTTTGCCTGGCCCAACAAACAGAAACGAAATACACGAGTATTAAGTTGCTGGATCTTATAAGGAATTTTTTCCTATAGATACAAAAAAAGGACATTATTTATGTACTCTAGCTTGATTTTTGAACTTCCAAAAAGTAGCCAGAGTAATTTTATAAAAAATGTACAAATTCGATTAAAACATACAACTTATATATAACTTGTATATACTTTTTTATTGTGTAAAATCCGGGCAAACCATACAACTTATATACAGATTCCATACATAACTTTGTTCTAAACAAATTCGATCAAAACATACAACTTATATATAGTTTGTATATAATTTTTTATTGTGTAAAATCCGATCAAGACATACAACTTATATACAAATTTCATACAAAACTTTCGTTGTAACAAATTCGATCAAAACATACATTTTGCATACATTTTATATATAACTTATATAGAACTTACATACAACTAATTTATGTCTTCCTCTTTTAGTTACAAATTGAAATTTCAACCAAACCAATATTTCCACCAAACACTCTCAAACTTGAGATAAGAACTCCAATAGTTATTCTCAATATTGTAATAACACCCAATCCAAATAAAAAATAATAAAATTTAATTTTTGAATTTAAACATTCAACCTTAGTCAAATATCTTGAGTCCATTGTACAGAAGTCTAAATAGCTCGCCTCCTTCGTGTTAGTCAAGGTTAGTTCCTCTCCTATTATTGATTTGAATAATGAGATAAAGGAGTAGTAATTGTGAAATTTGGTCATTGCGCCTTGTGCGCTTTAAAGACAGTGATGAACCAAGGATAAATATTACTTTTAACCCGTGCCAAAAATAATTTACGTTTCATACCTGAAAAAATATATAATATTTATATGATTTTTGTATATGATATACAGAATATATATATATATATATATATATATATATATATATATATATATATATATATATATATAACAAAAAATATATATTTTTTCGATTATTATTTCGAGTGCGGCTATACAATGTCATTTTCTCATGAAACTAGCTATGGTTGGAGCCTTAAATATGATCATGTTTTGGGGGGAAAAGTTCAAAAATTTCAAGTTCCCAAAAATTGGTTTCGGACAGTTTTTGGGTGAAATTTTTTCTTCCACTTATAAAATATCAACTTTTCTTCAAATAAAATGCATGTCTAAACACAACTTCAACTTTAAAAAATTAGTTAGCGTTTGGCCAAAGATTCCCAAATTTGTTTGGAAAAATCTGATTTGGGTGAAGTTTGGTTTGAAGATGAAATGTGTTTGGACATTAGTTCAAAACATATTTCCCAAATTTATTTTGGGAAAACATGAAACTTGACTTATACCCACAAGTTCTAAAAACTATTACAAATTACCATTATCAATAACATTCATTATATTATCGCAAGCCATAATCCTGAACATAAATATGGTACAAAATTAACAATTTTATATTGAACTACATGATACATTATTAGATGACCTAGAAGACGAAACAACATTCTTACAAACAATAAATGGTGGGCTCTTTATAAAATACAAAAGTTTGGGGCAATTGTTAAAAAATGTAATAGTGATATTTTGGCCCAAAACCAGCTATTGAGCTGGTTTTGGGATTTGGAATTTGGAATTTTACCAAAATATAGGCAAAATCTATGGCCAAACATGTGTTTGCCAAATAAAACCCGACATAACTTCAAAAATCATATTTTTAAGTTTCAATCAAATCTATATCCAAACACTAGCTTAATTTAGAGAATATTTGAATCTCCGCTCTTGATGTTAGAGTTTCTAGTACGAGAGAATCCATTTAATTTACAATGACTCTTGAGTATGTCCGTTGGGGGTTGAGAATATTGTTCATATGATTCGAGGAGGTCTATGGTCAGTGTCACAAACTACTCTCAGAATTAAACACATAAATTTAACTGCGGTGCTAACTATACTAACTAATTCATAATAAATGAATCTTATAATATAATTTGTGAAAAAAAAAAAGCTTGATTACCTTTACTTAAAGCTACATAATTTCCTCCTCCTTTCTCTTTGTCCCCTTCTTTTTTTTTTGTTGTTACCAAGTAAATTTTGTACGGCTCAAAACAAAGGAAAAAAAACAGACTGAAACTAGACAAACAAGCCCCAGCTCCAGAGCGAAAAATTCCCCTAAAACTACAAAACTCATCAGCACCCTCCAAACAACACTGCCAGGCTAAAAGCTACGAATAAAAATTGAGATCTTTAGTCTTCTAGCCAATTTATCCCTCGCAACACATCTACAAAAGATGTTTTGTACAATTTGCCTTGTCACTTGCTTTACTTGTCTTTGTTTGTTCTGAAAAATTCTCATGTTCCTTTTGTTTACTCGTAAAGTGATACAATTGAATTTATATGTGATTTCTAGACAAGTAAATTAATTTGATTCTGAAATAATAGGAGAGTTGAATAAATATGCAATACTTAGGCTTGATATGAAAATGAAACAGCAGAAACAGTAGTTCATAGAGCAGGGCTTCTGGATACAACGGCAATGAAATCCAAAAGCAAGAAGATAAAATTATATAAAGCTTTGAACAGATTATAGCATAAGTTTGCCAGGAAAATCTCTTTCCTTACAATGATAATAAAGCTCGCTATTTATAGCTGCACCTGGGGGACAAGGTCCTAGGATCATGCCCTTCTTTAATGACAATTATGAGGGCCATTGAAGAAGTGTAACGGCAGGCATGAATGACAAATTCTTTATAACGGGCAATGTACTAAATGCTGCAGTATACTATCCATTAAATGCTATCGGGTTGTGGCATTTATTTCATCTTTATGAGCACCATTCTTTCCGATAACAAATGGAATAGTTGTCTTCAGTTTTAGCTATTCTCTGCTTCGGCTCCACGTGTCACTCCGTTATGCAATTATTTAGCATGACATATTTTACCCTATACACCTTTCTTGCTACACATAATACACACTTCTAACAAATGCCATTCGAAACACCGCTGCCCCTGCACTTCTACCTTTTCCATTAGCTACAGCCTATGCCAATTCATAGCTCTCCTTGTTAATGTTAGGTGTTTGCCATAATTTTCTTACCATATTTGGTTTTCCTATTTATTGAAGGAAATGGCAACATGTTTACCTTAATTGGGTTTTTCTTCTTATAGAAGGAAATTACAAATCTCCCATATCTGGCTAGTCCCTTTTATTGTAGGAAAAGGTTTGGAGTTTTATAAATTGAAGATCTGTCCTTCTCATTCAGTAGCATCCACAATGTATCCATATGGGGTTGAGAGTCGTGTTTAGGGGGAGAACTTTACGGGACAAGTGTTAGTGTGTCACTTGTGTTTGCCTCTTCGTGAGGTTGTTCTCTCGATATTGTGTACTCTCTTTTATATGGCGGATTGCTCATCTCCGTCATGGACATAGATCAGTTGACCGAAGTACGTTATATGTTTGTGTCTCTTTTGGTATATTTCTCTTTTGTTATCTGATATCGTCGTTGAAGTGTTGTTTTACTAGCTTCCGCATGACACCTGACTTTTGGTCCTAACAAGTGGTATCAGAGCAAGGTTCAAGACAGGTTCATCTTTGCGAGTTCAATTCTAGCCGCAACATATTTGACGATAATCGTGATTTTTGTCTGAGAAATTTGACCGGTGTGCTACGCACGTTGAGACAAACTTTGTGGTGGAGATTTGGAGATGCGACTTGTTGAAGGCTATGTGAAGAAGGTGGATAAGTTTATTTTGTCAGAAAATTCAGGCCAAGGGGGAGAATTGTTAGGTGTTTGCCATAATTTTCTTACCATATTTGGTTTTCCTATTTGTTGAAGGAAAGGGCAACATGTTTACCTTAATTTCGTTTTCCTTCTTGTAGAAGAAAATTACAAGTCTCTCATATCTGGCTAGTCCCTTTTCTTGTAGGAAAAGGTTTGGAGTTCTATAAATTGAATATCTGTCCTTCTCATTCAGTAGCATCCACAATGTAGCCATATGGGGTTGAGAGTCGTGTTTAGGGGGAGAACTTTACGAGACAAATGTTAGTGTGTCACTTGTGTTTGCCTCTTCGTGAAGTTGTTCTCTCGATATTTTGTACTCTCTTTTATATAGTGGATTGCTCATCTCCGTCGTGGACGTAGGTCAGTTGACCGATTATATATTTGTGTCTCTTTTGGTATATTTCACTTTTGTTATCTGATTTACCGTCGTTGAAGTGTTGCTTTACTAGCTTTCGCATGACACCTGACTTTTTTGGTCCTAAGAGTTAAGTCTTGCCATTGTAATATGTTAGTCTCATACTCTGCTAGAGAAATCACAGCTGAAGAACAAGTGATCTACAGACTCATTTACAATATTACAAAGGGGACAAGTCACAACAACTGTTACACCCCATATAGCTAATTTATCTCTTTGTCCTTTCTGATACCTCTAGCAACAAGTATTGAAGAACTAACACTGAGATGTCACCTTCCAACGTTTGTTACATGATATTTTAAAGCAACGTGTTCCTAAGATTTTTTTTTTTACGATTTTTTTTAATAAAAAAAATGTGTTCTACCGTTCCATTTTAATTGATTTTTTTGATTTTTTTCACACACATTAAGAAACTCATCTTTTAGCATTAATTAACTATTAAAATGATCATATTAGCCTTAATTTGTTCATTATAAATATAAAAAATACTCCTAGGTTATTTACTTCAAAGGCAATAACAACAACAACGGCCCAGTGAAATCTCACTAGTGGAGTCTGCGGAGGGCAATGTATACGCAGACCTTACCCCTATACCGAGGGGTAGAGAGGATGTTTCTGAAAGATTCTCGGCTCAAAAAAACAAAAAGAAGACGAAAAGATACAATATATGAGTACCATCAATAGAAACCATCGAACAAAGAGCAGCATCACCAGAACCAGAAAATAAGTGAAAAGCAAAACAATAACCAGTAGTAAAGCACAGCACTAAGAGGAAATGAAAGAGTAGTGTGAACTCAACATTAACCACTAACAGTCTAAGACCAAGTCCTAATAGACTAGCCTCACTCTGGAGCGCCCTAGAGATATTCCCAACTACCTCCAAACTTACAACCTTAATGCTCGATCTCCACAACTTCCTATCTAGGGCCATGTCCTCAGTGATCTAAAGCCTCGCCATATCCTACATGATTACCTCTCCCCAATACTTCTTAGGCCGCCCTCTACCTCTCTTCATGCCCACCAAAGCCAGCCGCTCACACCTCCTCACAGGCGCATCTGGGCTTCTCCTCTGAACGTGCCCGAACCATCTGAGCCTTGCTTCCCGCAGCTTGTCATCCATGTGGACGGCGCCCACCTTCTCCTGAATATCTTCATTCATAATCTTATCCATCTTAGTGTGCCCGCACATCCACCTCAACATCCTCATTCAGCTACTTTCATCTTCTGGATATTCTTTACTCCAAAGGCAACTTCAGAAAAAAGAAGTTAATTACTTCTTGATATCTAAGAAATCAAATATTATGGACTACAAGAAGAAGGTCAAAAAATCAATTAAAGTGAACATGTTATAGTAAGTGTTTGGAGATTTTTCGAAAATGAATTTTCTTCCCACTCATAAATTATAATATTTTTTCAAGTGAAATGTATATCCAAACATTTAAATTTCAAATACTATTTTTTAACTTAATTCCTCAATTTAATTTTTATAGTTTACAATTTTGATGTCCAAACACCTACTACTAATATCTACACATTTCGGTCATTTGAGTCTAAAAGAATCACATTTTGGTTTCGGACTCCTTTTTGTCTCAGAACTTTGTGATCCCAGATTTTTGTGGACCCAAATATGTCAGATATGAGCCTACAAATGCGTGAGATAAAAAGAGGCCTAATACAAGTAATGTAATGAGTGAAGCACACCGTAAAATCGGTCTTTCTTTATCTTCGTAATTACCGGTTACTTCCTTCAAAACAATAAATATGTGAACTCAGTCAAACTCTATCCACATAAATATTTAAATATTATTAATCCATTTAAAAATGGCAAAAGTATGGTCCGCGCGGATTAACCAAAGTTCCTTTTATATTTTTTTCACCAACGAAAGTTCCTTATTACCACCTGAAATAAACCACCAGTCAAAAAAATGACGTGGCAAAGATCTTCTTATCCATAACTCTTGTTTCAGGCTGCTGAAGACATGTGCCTCACACGTGTCAATTATATAGACCATCACGTGGACAATTATAAAAGTCACAGAGAATCTTTTTCCAACTATCGTGTGGTGTTTATTCCAGAGAAAGGGAGGGATAGCAGGGGATTGGTTGAGGCGGCTTTTTTAAAATGACAGCAGGTGATTAAAATAACAACTGACAGGTGGTGTCACCAAACAGTATGTGCAATACGACAAATTTTACATCTCATAGGCGGTTACCGACATCAGACGCATTCATGGTATCTAGTCAACATCGCTTCATCACAAACTCAATATCGACAAAATTTTAGGAAATCATTGTCAACTTTGATTTTTTCTTTTTGGAGAAAAGACAATCTCGGCTCAAGAAATAGTATACTCCCTCCAGTTCAAAATAAGTAATTTTTTTGGATGTTTTCACACAGATTAAGAAATTCATCTTTTAGCATTAATTAACAATGAAATTGACCATATTAACCTTTACTACTCACATAAACGCTCCTAACACATATTCCAATATTATTTACTCCAAGGACAATGTAGGAAAAAAATAATTAATTCATTCTTGAAATCTGGAAAAATCACTTATTTTGGACCACAAGAAAAAGGCTGAAAAATTACTTATTTTGGACCGAAGGGAGTAACTTACTAGTAAACTCTGCGGGCTTGTTTGGTACGAGGGAAAAGAGATAATTAATCCCGAAATTAAATTTGAGATAAGTTTATTTTACGCTTGGTTGAGATAAAATCATCGTATAATTAATTTCGGGATTAGTTATTCTAAAATTGGAGTACTTTTTTAATTTCCATGAGATGCGGAGTAACTAATTTAGGAATGTTAATCATGAGATAACTTGTTCCTACCAAACGACCCCCGCATATAATTTATTCTCCACAGACCCACTTTTGATTATACTACGATTGTTATTGTATTAAGTTATAGTACTCCCTCTATCTCAATTATGTCATGGTGTTTAATTAGGCACCAATTTTCAAAAAATAATAAAAATTAATATTGATAATAAAAAGTAAGTCAGAAATATTTGTATTATTACAAAATCTTCCCATTTAGGTTAAAATAAGAAGCCTTTAATTAAATTATTTTTGAATATAAAAAATTATTTTTTGAGACAGACAAAAAAAATACCATTATAAAGTGGGATGGAGAGAGTAAAATGTTTTATTCCGTGGGAACTTGGATTTGTGTACTTTGAGGAATAAGAAAATTTGATCTATAGTGCTAAAATCCATTTTACTTATACAGTTTTTGGTTTTTGATACGATATCATGTATAGTTAATTATAGATAACTAATAAACTTTTATGTGGAGTTTAATAACGAGAATCAATTTATATATTACTAATTTTAATGAGCTTACATATGAATCTATGTATGATTTTATACATGATTGAAGTTGTGGATTTGAATAAGAATAATTCGAGGGAGAAAGGCCTTAATTCAAACGATCTCTAAGTTACGATCTAATTGTTATTGTTCAGTGCATTATAATTCTTATATTATTAATCATTGCTCATTGCGTAATAATCGCAGAATTATAAATCGATTAGTGATCGTATAAAAATTGGATTTTGAAATGGACTTTTATTGGGAGGTGGCGACTAAAGATTTGAGTGATATCATCATAACTTCCTAAGTTTGATTTTGTAAACTTTTTGAAGTGCGGTTTAAATATAATTTATTTTTGTTTGTTTTGTTCACATTGTGCGTGTGAAGAGTAAAGTCGTTATCCACAATAGATATCCAAAGCACTGTTTTTAAAAGTTTGCCAAAGAGTTGCCTCTTACTCGTGAGTGTGACTTTTGTTTTTCTTTTACTCGAAAAGAGGGCAGCTACATTCTGATCCTCACCAGTTCTATTGACTTGAATAGGAGTACTTGATATCCATACTTTTACCGGAGAATTATTGGGATCAGTTTGGGATTGAGAAAATCAAGCTCATGCAAGACCTCCAATGGAGGTTCTAGAGACTTTTGGGAAAACAGAAATAGAGAGAGAAAGAAAGAGTAAAAGATGCAACATGAAAAATGATATTTCATTTTCTCGTTATTGCTGTAAAGTGTAAAGTATGTATATATGTACATGTACACATATAAACGATAGCTAATTAAGACAAAAGACAACTACTAACTACTGTGTATGGCTAACTGTATAACTAAGAAGAGAAATGAGGCCTTCCTGGAGCTTAGTTCTGACAAAATGGTAATCCACCTCATTGTGTTCGGTCCGTTCATGGAACACAGGGTTGTGAGCAATGTGAATGGCTGATTGGCTGTCACAAAATACAGTAATAGGACTGGAGTGGGATAGTGAGCTCCTCAAACAACCTACTCAACCACACTAGTTCTCCAATAACTTTTCTAAGGGACCTATATTCAGCTTCAGCTGATGACAAGGAGATGGTCTCTTGTTTCTTGGACTTCCAGCTAATAGGACTGTCTCCTACTAGCACAATGTAGCTAGTAACAGATCTTCTGGAATCAGGGCATGCTGCCCAATCAGAGTCACAATATGCAGATATTGAGCAATCAGCACTGTTGGAGAAGAATATCCCTAGTGTGGGATCTTCATGAGATATCTCAGGAGATGGAAGGCAACAGTCAAGTGTGTATCTCTAGGTGCTTGCATAAACTGACTGAGAAGTTGCACACTGTATGCTATGTCAAGTCTTGTGTTAGTTGGGAAGTTCAGCTTTCCTACTAGTTTTCTGTAGTATGTAGGATCTGGCAACAGAGTTCCTTCATTGGCCTTTAGTTTCAGGGTAGGATCAAGTGGAGAAGACAAACTGCTGTATGCAAAGCAATCATATTCCTTGAGCAGGTCTAAGCAAACTTTCTTTGAGAGATGAGAACTCCATCTGATTTGTAAAGGACTTCTAAGCCCAAGAAGTTGTGAAGTCTCCCTAAGTCTCTGATTCTGAATTGTTTATCAAGAAAAGCCTTCAGGTTAGCTATCTCTGCTGAATCAGTGCCAGTGATTATCACATCAATAACATACACTGCTACAATAAAGGTGGAGGATGAGGTCTTTTGGGTAGGGATGTAAATGTGGTAGGGCAGGGTAGGGCGGGGCAGGGCAAACTTTGACCCGCTAAGATTTTGACCTGCCATGCCCTGCCCCATTTAGCTTTTTTAAAAAAATTGCCCTGTCCGGCCCTCCCCTGCCCTATCAAGTCCCGCCCCATTTAGTTTTCTTTCATTTTTTCCTTTTATCTTTCATTTTGCGGTATGTTTCTTAAATATTTTTTTTACTTTTTCAACTTTTATTGAAACATTTAAAATTGACTTGTCAATAAGAGCTATTATGTATATTGGTTGAATAAAATATGATTGTTTATTAATTTTATATAGTTTATCAATAAATATTCCTATCATTAATGCTTCAATCCAAGTAAATGGTGAACTGTTTAATTCACTTTTGGGACTGTTTATTTAAAATGTGAAAAGCATGTATTAAATTCTTTCTTATTTGAACTGGGTAATATAGCAAATCTGTAAAAAGAAATTAATCCTTTCCAAATATTTTCGGTCCAGCAAGCAATAGAGTTCTAACTAATTAATACCTCTGGCAAGTGCGTTTATGGAGAAGCCAAATAATAGACCACTTTCTCAGTTCTCCCTAAGCAAATTCCAAGTTTTATAACTTACATGTCCATCTCTTTCATACTGTGCTCATATAGGATCTTGTGCTGATGAAGGCTGATGAAGTATAATTTATTCTTTTTTCCTTATTCTTAATTATAGATCTAAAACTGGTTGATGATTAAAATCAATTAATTCTATATAATTTGATTATCATTGAAATAAAAGATAGAGAAATTCTTTTTGTGAAAAATTATATCTGATTCTCTAGATATACAATAGTATGTTCATTACCCTTTAACCAAACACCTTTATGTACAAAATATAAATTCACATTCTAATAAATAATATAATTATATATAAATTATCCCAATATGCATAACTGTTATATTCTTTAATTAAACATAAAATTTTAAAATACTTTCAAAATGACACTAAATTTATACTTACACGTAAAAGCATTTTAAAAAAATTATACCTATTTTATAAATGTAGCAAAATGAGAATTTCATGTACTTTTTTTGTTGACGGTAAGTATGTAAGTGGTTCTCCAAGTAAAGTTTTATACATGTAATAAGAGTATGTATTATTCAGTTTTTGAATTGGGCCTCAAGCTATACAATGGCCCACTATTGGAACTAAAAGCCCACCTGCTATCCGCCCTGCCCCATTGAATTTTTTTTTTAAAATCAAGTTTTGCCCCGCCCTGCCCTATTTATTTCATACCCTACCCTACCCTGCCCTATTAAGTGTCTGCCCTGCCCCGCCCTGCCCCAATTGCCATTCCTACTTTTTGGAGAATAGTGAATAGTCATTCTCAGAATGCTTGTATCCCATTGATGATAGAGCCTCAGTTAGTTTGGCATACCACTGCCTGCTAGCTTGCTTTAATCCATAGAGGGATTTGTTTAGTTTGCAAACCATCTTGTGTGAGCTGGGATGATCAATCAAGAGGCGTGGTGGCACCTACATATATACTTCCTCATACAAATCACCATGGAGGAAAGCATTGTTCACATCAAGTTGGAATATGTCCCAGCCTTTCTTCACTGCTACAGTAATTAAGACTCTAACTATTGTCATTTTGACAACAGGAGAGAATGTCTTTGTGTAATCAATCCCTGCGTGTTGAGTGTAGCCTTTTACTATTAGTCTAGCCTTAAAGCTTTCAATAGTTCCATCCGCCTTGTGCTTAACCTTGTAAATCCACTTGCAACCTATAGCCTGCTTTCCAGCAGGTAGGGGAACTAAATCCCAAGTATGATTGGCATGAAGGGCTTCAAATTCTTGTGTCATGGTTGCCTGCCATGCAGGACTAAGTGTTGCCTATTCATATGAAGACGGCTCACTATCATGACAAACACCTTGTCACTAGGTGCTGACTTTCAGAACATAGAGCATCAGTATTGATATGATTGTGATTTGAGAATAATGCATTCAAAGAAGGTGAACATTGAGAAGTGGTAGGTTGGGTTCTGCTAGGAAGGGTGTAGACATAATCTTTGAGGTGGCTAGGAGTTTTGTGTGTTCTGGTGGACTTTCTGATTGTAGCTATTTCTAGTTGAGGAGACATGGATGAATTAAGGTCACCAACCTCATAAGAGGATGCAGGAAAAGAGTCATGAGATGATGAATTATTAGGTGGTGTTGAAGTGTCATTTACATGAGAGAATTCAGGGTGTTGGTGTAAACCTGGAGATGTGATATCTACAATATCTTGACTATCAGGAAGAGGATATTCACTCTCAACACATGAACGAAATGTAACTGATTTAAAAATACTGTATGGGAAAACATTCTTAGAACTCAAAGCAAAAGGGAAAATGTTTTCATGAAATATGACATCTCTAGAGATGTGAATTTTTTTTAGTGGCTAGGCTTAGTATTTTGTACCCCTTTGTCCCAAAGGGATATTCTATGAATACATGGGGAGTTTTTCAGGGCTCAAAATTTGTCCCTATGCACCTTAGGTGTAGTAGGATAACAAAGACAGCCAAAACTTCTTAAATGAGAGTAGTTGGGTTTCTTATTGTACAAAAGCTCAAAAAAGGACATTTGTTATTTAGGTAGGTGGTAGGCAATCTGTTAATTAGGTAGGTGGCTGTCAAAATACATTCTCCCCAATATTTAGTTGGTAATTTGGATTGAAACATAAGTACCCTAGCAGTTTCCAGGACGTACTTGTGTTTCCTTTCCACTACCCCATTTTGTTGTGGTGTATAGAGACAAGTTTTCTGATGAATGATGCCTTTGGATTGGTGAAATGTGGTAGCTTCATGACTGGTGAACTCCAGCCCATTATCTGATCTGATGGCCTTAACAGATGTGTTAAATTGATTTTCAATCATGGTTATAAAGGCGTTGAGTGTTTGGAGAGCATTGCTCTTGCAGCTTAGCAAATGTGTCCAAGTGGACCTAGTGAAATCATCCACTAGTATGAGAAAATACTTGTAATTATCATAAGCGTTGACATGGTAGGGACCCCATACGTCAACATGTATCAACTCAAATATTTTGGTAAAGATACTGATTCTTTGTGGGAAAGGAAGTCTAGCTTGTCTAGCCATGGGACAAATTGAACAAATAAATGGTTGTCCGGGTGAAAAAGGTACAGGTATGGAAGATATTCCCTTCATTTTGACAAAGGGAACATGACCAAGCCTATTGTGCCACAAGAGGTTTACATCATACTTATCAAACACAACTGAGGACTCATTCTTATTATTGTGAGTGAATGTATTTACATTTGATGAAAGATGATATGAATGAGTAGGACTTCTGAAGCCTTCACTATTTACACTAGTTGTGGAAAAATAGTTGCAACAAGAACCAGATACATCAAGATTTGAGAAAGTTCTTTTACCCTTTATGTAACGACCCGACCGGTCGTTTTGTATTTTTGAACCCCGTTCCCTTAAATAAGACTTTCCGCACTTGCTTTAGCTAATTTATGACTTGCGGGGATGGGTGGTTCGGAAGTTAGAAGAGTTTTGAGCAAGAATAAGTCTAGTTGCTTATTTAAGTTTCTTTAAAAAGGCCAAGTTTGACTTCGGTCAACATTTTGGGGAAACGGTCCCAGAATCGTGATTTGACAATTTTTGAGGGTCCGTGGGAAACTATGGGACCTGGGCGTATGCCCGGAATCGAATTCCGAGGTCCCTAGCCCGAGTAATGAATTTTTATGTGAAATTGTTAAGTTAAAGTTTCAAAGGTTTAAATAAACTAAGAAATTGTTTTCCTAGGTATCGGGTTCGAATTTCGATTCCGAAACTTGGTACCAGTCCGAAATATCAGATAAGACTTACCTGTAAAATTTGGTGTCAATTCGAGTGGCTTCAGGGCGTTTTGACCCGCTAGGAGGAAATTTAGAACTTGAAGGTTCAATGATTTGAATCATTTGGTTTTGGGGTTGATTCCCTGATTTATCGTTGTTTTAGGTGTTTCGAGGGCTCGAGTAGGTCCACCTCGTGATTTCAAACTTGTCGGTATGTTCGGGCGGGGCTCGGGAGTGAAGTTGAAAACTTAGGAAAAACCTTATCTGCTGCTTCTGTCATAACCGCTTCTGCGGCTCTTGGACCGCAGAAGCGAGACCGCAGAAGCGGTCGTTTTATCGCAGAAGCGAAAGGGTCCAGGCCCAGGGAAAACCGCAGGAGCGGATCCCTGACCGCAGAAGCGGTCCATCCGCCCAGGCCCAGAAATGCAGAAGCGGTGGGCTTTCCGCTTAAGCGGCCTCGCAGAAGCGAGGTTATGACCGCAGAAGCGGCCAAGACCCCCTTGCCCATTTCCGCAGAAGCGGAACCCGCAGAAGCGGGATTCCTTCCGCAGAAGCGGAAATAACTGGGGGCAGAAGGGTTCATTAATACGAACCCAAACTCATTTCTTCCACATTACTGTCAACACTTAGGTGATTTTGGTGATTCCAAAGATGAGGTTTCAACATAACATTGCAAGGTAAGTAATCCCCACTCATTTTTAGTTCAAATACATAAACATTAGGTAGATTTAACACTAAAAATTAGGTAAAATCGAGGGATTTGAGCTAGACCTAGGGTTTAATGAAAACTAAGGTTTTATCACATAATTTGCCATGTAGTGAACTAGAAATCATATATTTGTGATCCTTAGGTGATAGAGAACAACTTCCTTTGAAAAATCTCGGAATCCAGGCACGTGGGCCCGGGGTCGAAATTTAGGAAACTTGTGTTAATGGTTAGGAAGTTGCTTAAATAGCTAGAATTCAACCTTACAAGCCTTTATTTACTAGTTCTTACTTCGTTTGATTAGTTTGGGATTGTCCGGCTTCAAATTAAGGACTTGGACTCGTTCATGGACATTGGGAGTGCACTTTGGAGCGAGGTGAGTCTCCTTTCTATCCTTGTAAGAGGGAATTGTCCCCATAGGATTTTAAATGATTAATTGTTGCTAAATGCGGGGGCTACGTACGTACTAGGTGACGAGAGTCCATGTGTAGCTGCTATATGATGATTTTTCGGGTAGTTTAGGACCCACGTCATGTCTAATTGGGGAATATCTCTTATTTTAAATTGCCAATATGATCATTTTGATTTGCTAGAGACTTGAGGAAATGTAAGGTGAACGTATGAGTTTGTTGAGCCTTGGTAGGAATTCCCTTGTATGTAATTGAGCCTTATGTGCTTTTATTGATATTCTCTTGATGATTATGGATCGGGCCGATCGCCTCGGTGATAATAGATGCACCTATGGTTCGTGCCGCTCGACCCTCGGCAGTGCACAATTTATTTTCTGTTGGAGCGGGCCGTCGACCTCGGCATGTTTGTGCATGATTTATATGCTTACGTTTAGTTATGACATGATCACTCATTTGATATAAAAAGGAAAAAGTAGAAATTTAATTATGACAAGAACATGAATATGACTTTTCTATTAAACATGTGTTATTGGAGATCCTTCATGCTGTATATCTCACCTTATTATATTATATTATCTTGACCTTAGTAAGTATCAAGTCGACCTCTCGTCTCTACTTCTTCGAGATTAGACGGGATACTTACTGAGTACATGTAGTTTATGTACTCATGCTACACTTCTGTACTTAATTGTACAGGATTTGAGGCAGGTGGATTTGGACATCATCCTGGTGCGCATCAGTGAGCACGCTTGGGGACTTCTACAGTGAGCTGCTTCTCTTTCATGCCGATCCGCGGCCGAAGAAGTCCTTTCTTGTACTTTTTGTTTCTGTCTATTCTGATTCAGACAGTAGGATAGTGTATTATTCTTTTGTGTATATTCTACTAGTCGCCCATAGCTTGTGACACCAGGTTCTGGCACACACAGTAGTAGACATTTATTTTTGGGGTTGTATCACTATTTTAGCACTTTATGATCTTTACTGGTCTTATCTTTAAATTCGAAATAGTATAACTGTCTTTGGCTAAAGTAAAATGAGAACTTAATCACATTCCGCATCGGCTGGCCTGACAACGGTGTTAGGCGCCATCATGACCTATTATGGAAAATGGGTCGTGACACTTTAGACATCTGGAACACATATAGTACAGTCCCTCCCTGCTACTACCAATCACCTGAGGCCTCTTCAGTGAAGGGGCCTGTAACAGACATAGTGCATTAGTGAAGAGCACAATACATTTAAGATGTACTGCAAGAGGGTGGACAGATATTAGGTTATACTTGAAAGAAGGGACATAGAAGATTTTGTGTAGGATGATATCAGGACTAAGTATCACATCTCCAAATTCAAGTACCTTCACCCTATATCCATTTGGTAGGCTAATCAATAAGGGATATGGTAGAGTAGTGATGTTGCTAAGTGCAGTTCTATTAAAAGTCATGTGGTTAGATGCTCCTGAGTCTATGATCCAAAGGTCACACTTTGATTCAAAGCATTTGCATCATGGTTTGTCAAAATCAATAGAAGAGGTGCAGACCACAATACCTGGGAAGTTGACAGCAGCACTAGTGATGTTGGCATTGTTAGATGATCCTCCTATACTACCTGTCTGAAAGTGTTGCAGAAGACTCATTATCTGCCCATACTGCCCCCTTGTTAGGTTGACATTTTGATTCTCTTCATGCGCTACTGAATCATCTTCCCTCTCATGAAGCAAATCAACTAGAACTCCATGTACATTTGCCACAGCTCCTTTTCCTCTGTTAAACCTGTGACCCTGAGTCTGATTTGAGTTGTTATTTTGATTGAACTGCTGAGTATTGGTTCAATTAGAATTCTGATTGTTGTATGAGTTTCCTTGGGGATACCTATGCAACTTGTAACATTTTTCCTTTGTGTGACCCGGTCTCTTGCAATAGTCACAGAATGGGCGACCTCTGTTGTTCGCAGTATAATGTGTCTTGAAATTCCTGGCTCCAAATGGACTTTGGTGTTGTGTAGGTGTGGCATTCAGATGTAATGAAGTAGATTCGAGATTCGGTTGATTACTTAGCCCGAACTCCCTTTGTTTCTCTTCCTGTATTAGGAAGGAAAAAGCTTGTGCCAAAGATGGTAGGGGTTTCATCATCAAGATGCTTCCTCGCACTATTGTATAGACCTTATTTAGGCCCATCAAAAATTGAATGAGGCGTCCATCCTGTTCTGCTTTGTGCATCGTCTCTTTTGATCCACATGTGCAAATGCAGATGCACTAAGACTTAACACTCAGTGTATTTAATTCTTCCCACTGTCTCTTCATTCGTGTGTAATAGGCAGTGATATCTAATGAGCCCTGAAAAAGGCCATTGATCTCTTTTTGGATCTAATATAACTTCGCTCCATTTGTTTGATCATATCGGTCTTCTAGCTCCCTCAATAACTCGACAAAGTCATTTACATACTCAACGCTATCAGAAATCTCCTTTGCAAAGGAATTGAGTATCAGGAGGTCACCATATCGTCACATCTTTCCCATTGGCGAAATTGAGCTGAATTAAGGCTAGGTTTCCTATATTCCCTATTTATAAACCCTAGTTTGTTCTTGACTGACAGAGCTCGTAATACACTTCTTCTCCAAGATCTATACCCAATTCCATCGAATGGAATCGGCACTAACATTGCTCTAGGACTATCCGACGGATGAATATACAGAGGACTGCTTGGATCGATGACCGGCTGGTCATTTTTGGTCGCATCGGGTGTTGTTCCTTCGCTTTGATTTATGGCCATTAGAAAGGTTCTAATTGATGAAATTAACTAGTATCAACCGATTTTGTGAGTAGAAAGATCGATTTCACTGAAGAACTCAAATTCGTGTTAAAATTTCAGCATGAATAGGGGAATCGAAAAACCGTAGAATTCGAAAAAGAGAGAAGAGGATTTTTGAGATACTGAAAGAAGAATTCCGGTAGATTCCGAGTAGATACGTTCAACCGGGCTCTGATACCATATTGAGATTAACTTGGGACTGAGAAAATAAAGTTCATGCAAGACCTCCAATGGAGGTTCTAGAGATTTATGAGAATAAAGAGATAGAGAGAGAAAGAAAGAGCAAAAGATGGAACATGAAAAATGTTATTCTGTTTTCTCGTTATTGCTGTAAAGTGTAAAGTATGTATATATGTACATGTACACGCATATATGACAGCTAAGACAAAAGACAACCACTAAATACTGTGTATGGCTAACTGTGTAACTAACTACTAACTACTAACTCTACAGGTGTGCAATACAATACCAATATACAATACCAATACAAGTACATGTAATACAATAATTTAAGTGCTATTCTCAATAAGAATGAGTAGCCAGGTGTATAAATTAAAGTATCTCGTGTTCACGCAGGGAAGAACCGTATTTATGAGTTGAATACTTGATATCCTTACTTTTATCATAAAATGCAAGTATTAATTTTTATTTCTACGGCTACCCGTAACCTAATAAGTCATATAGAGACAACTTTACCATTGTTTCGAAGCTTCACTCCCACTTTTACGAGTGAGTGACTTCTGAATTAGAACCGTGTGAAATGAAAAATGGACAAACGGAATATATTAAGGGGTTTTTTCTTTCCTATACCATATATGAAACTTTATTACTAAATATGTGCATATTTTGTAATTTACCCGACCTGTGCACTGTTTTTCTATAATTTTTATACTATTCATTAATTAGTAATTAATAGTAGCTGAATCTTCCTAATATGGCACGCTAAAAATTAGGAAAAGAATATTCTAATTGATTTAGCGACCTTCAGTTCAAATTTGAACGCAAATCCTTTATCTAAAATCAAATTGTAGAAATCAGTTCGTCGAGTTTCTTCCTCAATCCAGACATCAAAAAGGTGACCAGTTATTCAACAAAATCAAGTCAAATTGTAGAAGCCAATACTGCCGATACTCTGTTCTTCATCTTTTTTTTCTCAATCCACAAATCAAAAAAACAATAAAATATAGAACAATACCTCAGCAACAACACTCAATCATGTCCAAAATCCCAATAATGCTACAATTGAATGGGAAAAATCTGATTATAAAAAATGGGTCTCATCTCTGTATTTTTTGAGAAGAAGAAGGAATGGAGAAGAGGAAGAAAGGGGAGGGGGAAAACGACGCTGGTCTTAGGAATTAGGGGTAGCTGATTAAAATTGTTATGTTACAAATTCTATGAAAGTCTGATTTTATGTTAATATCTACAAAATTCCTATATTTATCTACAAATAAACTACAAATCAGTTTAAGTATGTATAAATCAATATTGTTTTTAAGGGTATCTATAAAATTACTACATTTATACTACAATTAAACTACGATCTATGTTGAAAAAAAATATTGACTACAAAATTTTCTCTTTATCTACAAAAAAACTACAAATAAACTACAAATAAACTACAAATCAGTTTTAGTATTGTATAAAGCTGTACTGTTTTTAAGGGTATCTATAAAATTACTACATTTATACTACAATTAAACTACAATCTATGATGAAAAAAAATGTTGACTACAAAATTTTCTCTTCATCTACAAAATTTCTTCAAAAAAACTACAAATAAACTACAAATCAGCTTAAGTATTGTATAAAGCTGTATTATTTTTAAGAGTATCTACAAAATTACTATATTTATACTACAATTAAACTACAATTTATGTTGAAAAAAAATGTTGACTACAAAGTTTTCTCTTCACCTACAAAATTTCTACAAAAAAAAATAACAAATCAATTTAAGGTTTCAGGGTGAAGCTTAGTCTTTAAAAGTTGAATCTTTGAATCAAAGTCAGAAGAAGGGGTAGGGGATTGATTGGTTTCAGGGGTGATTTGAAGGTAAATATTGTATAGAATTTTGAGATGGACATTAACATTGACACGCCTAAGGCTAGGCTTATGCTTCTCTTCTCCGACGGAAAAATTGAGAGCCCTACATTGCTTTTGCTTACATACCAAAAAGGCAGTAGCTCTATGTCGTAAAAGCATAAGAATATGATTTTGAATCCGAAAAGAAATAGGAAAGCGTGGGCCCTACTATTTCGAACGTAACAAAATTGCAATTTCCATCTCTGTATTTTTTGAGAAGAAGAAGGAATGGAGAAGAGGAAGAAAGGGGAGGGGAAAAATGGGACAGGTCTTAAGAATTAGGGGGATAGAGAAACGTGGGATATATGGACACCTTTAATTAAGGAGTAAAAACTGCCCATTAATTAGACCCTTAATTAAGTATGGTATAGGATTGGTATTTGGTATACTAAGTGTAATTAAATCAAACCTTAAACATTGAGGGTAATAAGGTTTCCTATGTGGCATAGGAATGTAAAAATTCCATATATTAATAGGCAGAGGCGGACTTTGTCTCAAACTTTATATCTATATTAAAAGATTTATTAGGAAAAAAATACAAATAATATATTTTGATACAATAAATCGAATGAATTGTAGTGAATTTTTTAACTCAGAATTCATGATATTCGAATCCTGAATCTACCTCTGTTCATAGGAGGGTGCATATTAAATAAACTCTACTTAGGTGGAATTCAAAATTCTCGAGTATATTACCAATCTCAAGTTTGAATAAGAAGATGGCTGCCATAAATTTATTATTAACCACATGATTAACATCTAATTTATAATACTAGATCTAGCTCTTTTTGGCTTGAGAGTCGATGTTAATTGATATGATTAACAATAATAATAATAATAATAATAATAATAATAATAATAATAATAATAATAAAACAAAAAAAAAATGTCATGTATTTGTTTTGGAGACGCTTGATAATTTTTTCATCAAATGAGAAAAACAGACAAATTGACGAAAACAACCACATATTAGAACAAAAAAAGTTTGAATTGCTTTTTTAAAATATGTGGTTACAAAAATAGACAGCACCAGTATTTGTCAAATCCAAGGTACGAAACAAGGCGGACCAAAGCTATAGACTATTTGGTGATTCTTGATAGTTTTTTCCAAGGCCAATGAGACAAATTAAAGCTTAATGACATATATCAGATAAGATTTAAGTTCTGTACACTGATAGTGTATAGTTTTTCTTATTAATTATTACTTAATTGGTTGTAATAGATTATTGATTTATTTTTCAGCTCATCATATTAAATTTAATTTAAAGAGTAACTTATTGTATACTTTAATTTTACTTGATAATGAAAAAAGTTTATACACGTCAACACAAAACTTACTCTTTTGGATATAGGACATTATCTTCGATAGCGGAGCCACATTCAACTAAGGGGCATCAATCGATACTCCTTTATCGGAAAATTACATTGTGTTGCTCGATAAATTTTTTGTTTTATGTATATTTATTATACGTTTGATTTTCCTAAACTTTTCGATGTATCTATTTTTTTTATATTTTAACGCCCCTCGATGAAAATGCTCACTCCGCTACTAATTTTCTCTGTTGGCTCCAATAGGAAAGAGCTTCCTAAAGTTCTCTTATGGTTGCATGTAAAAATGGATAAGATTTTGGTGGCAAAAGTTTCACTTTTTATTTTCTTTCTGCCGACTTTGCTATTGTTAACTGTTGAGAATCCTATGAAAAGTTTTATCCATTTCCTTTTACAAAAAGCCAAATCAAGTGGCCACAAAACAAGTATTTAGCAAACGTGTTTTGAGGAAAAAAACGGTGACATTGACATCCAATATTCTCACTAATTCAATGATTATATTATATGAAATTAACATATAATATTATCATTTAATTGAAATTAACATATAATATTATCATTTAATATAATTAATTAATTATCATTGTATAACAATTTTGTGTCGAGATTTTTTCGTAAATCTCTCCATCTTCACAGAGAAATAACGTCTACGTACATACTATCCTTCTAAATCCCGTTTGGAGAAAAACTTTAACAGCATAATTTTACGAACCAAAAAAAGGAGAAGTGCTGAATCTGGGATAAATAAAATATCTGATATCTCATGAAATCTACTACCCTAGATCTTTTGTACCATATCTATGATTAACAAAAGAATTGAGACATTGGCCACTTTTGTTTATGAATCTAGCTTATGCTTAGTCCACCTTTTCTGACATAATCTAGCCTAGAATTGGAATACTATCATGTAGGGATATATATAGACCGGGTTGGTTTGATTTTTATCAAAATCAAACCAAATCAACTATATCAGTTTGAATTATTCGGTTTCATCGGGTTTGTCGAGGTTTTTTAGATTTTTTTTGTTATGTGAATATTATTTCAATCTTACATTGTTAAAGTTATAAATAAAGTTTTGATAAGTGAATATATGTTGAGTAAAAGTAAAAAAAATTAACAAACATATAATCTATTAAAATATTCTAAAGGGAGAATTTTTTTAGTAACACATTATCACAATGAGAACCAAATACGGTTTAAGGGTTGATTGTATGACTTATGCTTGTCTAGGTATACACCAAAGTTGGACGGTTCAAAGATATCAAATCTACCGATTGATTGAGTATATCCGACATAAGTTCACTACGGAAAGTTCAAAGGAAAACCTACTTATCCAGATGCGATTAATCCTTACTTGCGAATCACACAGTTTTTTCATGCATATTTATTTCGGATAGCCATTCCCCATTCATGTGGGGGATTGTTGGGTTATGTTAGTAATAACAAAAGAGGTGTGAATGGAAAATGGTGGGAAAAGAAATGGAGGAAAATAAAATTTTGAATTAGTTCACTTTACTAATGCACTTTGTCCCTCATTGGAAGAAGGAAAGAAAATCTTTGTGCTTATATAGAGAAGCACATCTTCTAGCTCTTAAAGAGTTAAGAAGAAGTGGTGCTTTGCGCAATCGTCGTCGTGCTTCCGGAAAATAAACCTTTGGGTTCTAAATGGATTTTCAAAAGAAAAATGAAAGCTGATGGTACTATTGACAAATATAAGGCAAGATTAGCTGTTAAAGGTTTTAGACAACGAAAAGATCTTGATTACTTTGACACATACTCGCCGGTAACAAGGATTACATCTATCCTGGTGTTAATAGCGTTAGCCGCCTTATTTTGCCTTCAAATCCATCAGATGGATTTAAAAACAACCTTCTTAAATGGAGATTTAGAAGAAGAAATCTATATGGAACAACCTGGAGGGTTGTAGTTCCCGGAAAAGAAAAGAAGGTGAGTCGACTTGTTAAGTCACTTTACGGACTAAAACAAGCACCAAAACAATGGCATGTGAAATTTGACCAAACAATGTTGTCGATTGGTTTCAAGATCAATGAGTGTGGCAAATGTGTTTACATTAAGAATACTCCAAATCAAATAGTCATTGTTTGTTTATATGTTGATGATATGTTGATAATGAGTAACGACATTGCTAGCATAAATGCTACTAAGCGCATGCTTACTAGTAAGTTTGATATGAAAGACTTAGGAGTTGCCGATTTAATTTTGGGAATTAAGATCCTCAGAGTCCTCAAGGTTTAGCTTTGTCTCAATCTCATTAGTTGCGTTTCAACTTCATTTTTGTATTGCTTGAATGCATAAATTGCTTTATCTTTACTATTAAGTATGTAAATATAGCAATATCTAGTACTGTCGTCAATAAAAATTATGAAATACTTTTTCCCACCGCGAGATGGTATTGACTTCATGTCGCAAATATCTGTTGGGACTCAAATTCTTTGGCTATAAATAGAGAGGCTTAGCCTCATTTTCCACCACCGAAAAATCTGAAATTTCTCCCCTCAATCTTCTGCATTCTGCATTGATTTTCAAAAGCAAAACGTAAGCATTTTTGTGCGATTTGCTTCGCCATTTGAGTTCGCCGAAGTTTTGTGATTTGAAGTGCCGCTATCACTGAATAGTTATTCCGTTCTATCCTGGGAAGAATTAATCCGTAACCTTGGGCAACTATGAGGGGATTAAATTCCTTAAGGACACACAAGAAAACTGTGGGCTCGGAATTTTTTTCTGTTTTAAACTAACATTTTTTAGTTTTCTGGTTTTGAATACAGTGTACTAACAAGCTTAAGGAATTTAATATTTTTTATTCATCTTACTTTCTAGTTTGGGAGACTAAAATCATACTGATTTTCGACTCCCGTTTTGGAGATTAAAATCTTTGAACTTTCTACTCCAGTTTGAGATTAAAGTCTTTGTGACTTTCTACTCAATCCGAGATATAAAAACTCGGTTGTTTGTATTCGGTTTGAAGATATAAAAACTTCACCGAGATGCTAATTTTGTTTGTGTCAATTTCTTTTACAGAAAATGACAACAAGTACGGAACAACAAAATGGTTCAGTTGGAACGACTACTGCTCCAATGGCTACGACGTCTTCAAGTCGCATAATGCCTGCACCGGTGATGGCACCGGCAGAAAAGCCCAGAAAATTTTTCGGCATGGACTTCAAACGCTGGCAGCAGAAAATGTTCGTCTACGTGACCACACTCAGTCTGCATCGCTTTATTAGCGAGGACGTTCCAGTCTCGGGAGAAGAGTGTCACGACCCAAAACCCACTAAGGGTCGTGATGGCGCCGGACACTGCTGTCAGGCAAGCCAACCAAATTACTTAATCAAATTCTCGTTTTTAAAAATCTTGAAAACTAAGATTTTCCTTCAATTTTTCATAAATAAAAAGATAACTGCTTCAATTCAAATTAAATAATAAGCAATTAATACAAAATATTTCAAACCATCCCAGAACCCGGTGTCACAAGTGCATGAGCATCTACTGTCAAGAAAATAAAATATAGCATCCGTCCGGAATACAATGGACAGGAAGTAAATATAGTGTACTGAAGAGGGCTACACTAGCTGCGGGCCGCCTCGAATAATGCAACTCACCTAGCCCCCAAATCCATCCGTGCTGCTGCGCCCAGTGGGCTGCTAGAAATAAATATGCCTGTGCAACAAAAATGCACAGAAGTGTAGTATGAGTACGTAAACAACGTGTACTCAATGAGTATCCCGCCTAATCTCGAAGAAGTAGAGACGAGATGGTCAACTTCGACACTTACTAGAGGTCATTTGACAATATACTAAAAATGTGAGGAAATCATGGATTTATATAGCAGTTATAATTCATGAAGCCAGAAAACAGATAAACACCTTCAACCAATAATCAAGGATTTTCAAGGTTTACTCTTTGTTATCTTATTAATTTGTATCAAGCCACGAAGGGCAAATTTCACATTTAAAGTCCTCAAGCAACAATATAACATGCGCAAATAACACCGAGGCAATGGCCCGATCCAACAGAAATAAACTGTGCACTTGCCGAGGGTCGACGGCGCGCCTATAGATGCATCTATTTAATCTGCCGAGGCGTTCGGCCCGTTCCAAAATAAACACATAGAGACATTCAGTCAGGAAGCCAACATGGGGCAATTATTCAAAGAAGAACAAATTCTCTTTTAACGAATTACGAAAATGAGGTTTAGATCTTATTAGAAATTCATTTACCATTTTGATGTGTTTTAAGCAATTCAACTGTCCATAAGATTACAAATATTAAAAATATAGCATGCTTTTGGGTCCTAGACTACCCGGACAATAGCATAATAGTAGCTACGCACGGACTCTCGTCACCTCGTGCGTACGTAGCCCCCACAAATAGGAGCACATAACCAATTAACTCACCTATGGGGACAATTCCCTCTTACAAGGTTAGAAAGGAGACTCACCTCGCTCCGAAGACTCATAACCGGCATTCTACATTCCTCCGAAGACTTGCACCAACGCACAACGCTCCAAAACTAGCCAATGATTATACAAATCCATTAATATATGCTCAATTAAACTTTACAACCCCATTTGTAACAATTCCTAACCCCAAACGAAAAGTTGCCCAAAACGCCCTCGGGCCCACGTGCCCGGAATCCGAAATTTTTCGAAGATATACTCTACCCATAGCTTCACTAGCTCAAATATATAATTTACTCCTAATTCCATGCTCAAATTCGTGGTAAAATCTAATTTATCAAGTTTCTAGGTTTTCTTCCAAAAATCCCAATTTTCCCACAATTTTTATGTCTAATTCCATGATATAATCTTGTATTTAACTTGGAAATGAGTGGGAATAACTTACCTTAACATAGGTGACGAAATCCTTCTTTGAAGCTCTCCAAAAATCGCCCCAAGCCATGAAAATTATGAGAGAAATGGCCAAATCCCGATTTAAAATAACCTTCTGCCTCCAGGGATTTCCGCTTCTGCGGAATTATTTCCGCCTATGCGGTTCCGCTTTTGCGGTCAAAGATGCCGCTTCTGCGGTCCTGGGCTCCAACCCAATCTCCGCTTCTGCGGACGGCCCACCGCATATGCGGTTCCGCTTTTGCTGATCTTGGTCCGCTTTTGCGGTCCTGGGCTGCTCCACCTCCAGCCGCTTCTGCGGCTTCTTCTTCGCTTTTGCGGGGCCGCTTTTGCGGTCCCAAATCTGCAGAAGCGGAAATACCAGAAGCAGCAGCCTCAGCCCTTCTTCATACTCCTGACTCGATCTGTTAACCATCCGGAATCCACCCGGGGCCCCCGGGACCTCAACCAAACCTGCCAACCAATCCCAAAACAGGTTACGGACTTGCTCGAGGCCTCAAATCACATCAAACAACGCTAAAATCATGAATTACACCCCGATTCAAGCTTTATGAACTTTAGAACTTCAAACTTCTACTTTCGGTGTTTAGACCTATCAAATCATGTCCGATTGACCTCAAATTTTGCGCACAAGTCATATTTGACATTACGAACCTATTCCAACTTCCGGAATCGGATTCCGACCCCGATATCAAAAAGTCCACTTCCGGTCAAACTTCTCAAAAACCTTCAAATTTCTATCTTTAGCCAAATGGCTCCAAAATGACCTACGGACCTCCGAATTCACTTCCGATCGCGCCCCCAACTCCAGAATCACCATACGGAGCTGCTCCAAGACTCGAAATCCCAAACGGACATCGATAACACTGAAATGCACTTCAAGCCAAACTTATGAAATTCCTTCCAAAATGCTAACTTCCACAATAGGCGCCAAAATGCTCCCGGGTTATCCAAAACCCGAACCGGGCATACGACCAAGCCCGAAATCATCATACGAACCTACTGGAACCTTCAGATCCCGATTCTGAGGTCGTTTACTTAAAATTCCAATCCTAGTTCATTCTTTCAACTTTAAGCTTCCGAAATGAGAATTCTCTTTCCAAATCAACTCTGGACTTCCCGGAATTTAATTCCGACCACGCGTGCAAGTCATAATACCTGAAATGAAGCTGCTCATGGCCTCAGGCTGCTGAACGGAGCGCTAGAACTCAAAACGACTGGTCGGGTCCTTACATTCTCTCCCACTTAAACATACGTTCGTCCTCGAACGTGCTGAGAACTACACTGAAGTAGTCTGAAATCACTGGTTAACTCCTCATGCACCTTCCCGTGCTACCACAACTCAGTTGAGCACATTAGCTCGATCAATTATGAAGATATTCTCTTTTATTCAAGCAGATACGCCTTAAAGCCTCATTCTAACATCCGAAATTCTATGCCCGACCTGTTTCCAACATAAGATCACCATATCAATCACTACACGCTGTACCCAAACATGGCTGCATAACTTTGCTGAATTTACCCCTAGCATCACTTTACTCACCGGACCACAATAACACCTTCTGATCAACTTAGTTGAAATTCTACGAATCTGATGCTCCCATTGCACCCCATAACATACACAGGTCTTACTCTAACTCTTACAATACCGCCACAATGGAAGAGATGTGAAGAAATTCATAATCAACTGCCGAGTCAACCAATCATCGAGTCTATACTTCTGACAAGAAACATTACCACATTCTGAACCAGATCATGATCTTTGCTCCTTAATATATTCCATATTGTCAGATTGCACTGATCCTGAATCCAACGATCTCATCTCACCTAGTACGAACCACTCAGGCAATAAGCCACCCCAGACATAATCAAAGTCTCATATGATGCTACAATGTGCCAATAGGCTACTATATCGAACGCGATATAAAGGAAGCAAACTTTGAGAAGGGAATTCAACTACACCGCTCGCGAATCATAATCATACATGTGACGCGGGCACATAGCTAATATCAGCTTTCCTCATAAAATAGGAAACAAAACACATAAAAACAGATACGGGGAACTGTACTCAGCTTCACACTGTTGCGGCGCGCAACCTGATCCGAACAACCTAACCATGGCGGCATGCCACCCGATCCACCCATAAAACTCACATAAGGAGATACGCTCCGAGCTAGATTGCTCATTTCAGTAATATACCGAATATTGGTCACAAGCACACTACGTGCATAATTTCATCCCTGGGGAGACATATAGCGTCAGAAGCCACAAAGCTCAAGCACACTGAGGTGCGATATACGATCTGAAGTTTCAAAAGCCATCCTGCTCATATAACATCATCTCTACGCGGATCCTTAACACATAAGCAATTTCTCAAGCTGCCTCCCAACTCACACGGCGCAATGTATCACTACATGAAATATCTGACCACAAACTAACACCCTGACTACTCCTCCATAAGGAGGCATTGCTGAATTGAACACGTTTGGCCTGATATAGAGCCCATATTTACCTTTGAATCCATCCACCGACCTCAAGCCGATTCTGATCGTACCGAACTAGGCCAATGACCCTTCAAAGGTCCATACTACTCCCCTTCTACTCATAACCCACAAGGACAACCGTCAAAACAGGAGTAATCCTGCGCAGTCCACAACCCAATAAACTGAGTGCCCTCCAGGCATATATTCTCAAATCAATGATATCATCACAACCTTCATACTTGGTTTAAGTCTTTAATCAATCCAGTGACTACCTGCCACACTTATACAATCTTCTTGTGGGACACACTCCCACAACCCACCATAACAAATAACTGGGTCGTACCTCCAAACCACCGGCCGCACTAACACTGAAAAGCGATCAAGAATAATTAACCAGGATGCAAAGCCCTTTTTACAAGACACCGATCTCAGGTGACGCTGATGATAAAACCAACTTACCTTAAACATCGAAATTCCTTTCCTGCCCATCCGAACTGGTGACATCCTCGTCAACACCGAACTGCTACCTTGATCTTCACTGCAAATTCCATACCACTCACTGTACTTAACATGCCAATATGCGATAGAACTCGTTTTTCATCATAGCTTTGGAACCACTAATAGGTTAACACTTCGTCACATAAAAGCTTTTCACTGAACTCACTTCAGGAGGAACATAGCAACACACAGGCGAATTCTCATAACCATAGAATATGCAAATCTCTAAGTAGTGGTCCAAGCCACCATAACCCTTCCGGGATCTGCTTACACATAACAAGCCATAACATAAGAATGCTTCTGAATAATATCAATTACGGCAGCTGACAAGCCTCATACGCACCATCGCAACTCACTTGCATAACTCGATCACGCTGAGGAAACTTATTGCTAACACCAATATGCCAATTCAACTATGGCCAATCAATCTACCTTCTCCCAATTTATCCTTGATTGCCTTAGAGATAATACTAACTCCATCCGTCACATATCATACTCCATCCTCACTCATCCCGAGTGACCCTGAATCACGAGACCATGCTGTCTCAAATCCCACGAACCAATTCATACCTTCCTTGCACGCATATTCGCACCCTCAACTGACATGACCATTCTGCTAATCCTATTACGAATCTGAAATCTCTTCTCATTTTCCTCTCAAGTTCTACACTGCAAGTCAAAACATCATAGAACACTCTGTGCCTCTTCTCATAGGTTGCTATCAAGCTCCATTCTAAACCGTATCTACAGGCTCGAAATCATTAGGCATCACACTTTATCCTTTTTTTTGAACCCATCAGAACCGTTATTGAGAGCCACCCGCTCTGACTTGGTCCCGAATATAATCAATTCCATAATTCTTCTAGCACATGAATACCCCATTGGTGACGCACCTGGCAGAATCCCTTCTCTTGGAACCCGCATCTTTACAAACACAATCTTGAATCCTTCCCCAAGTCTGGACATGGGCCAATAATTGCCAACGATAGCCCACCTTTAATAATCCCTTTGCTTAATTCACAACTTATGTTCTTTTCCGTAACTGAAACAGCTCAGCAATATCCTAATAACTAGAAACCTCGCAAGTAGCTAACTATGTAACCCAATCATAAGCGGTGGGACTCTCCTACTTAGCTTGAAGCCATTATTTCACAAATCTGGAACTCACCGGAGTTCCTCATCTCTTATTGACATAGCCTTACGCAATCAATCGCCAAAATTCTTGATACCTTACGGTAGCAGCCCCCCTTTTTATATTTTGAATCATCATCGACATTCACACAACAATTTCCTTCGCTGTATAACCAGTAGAACTCTTCGCAGAAGCCTCGCCAACCACGCGACTACTAACCTGCTCACATGAATACCCCACCTGTAGGAGTCCCTCCCCGGCATCTTCCAACGCTGCTACGTGGGGTACAATCACTGCGACATCGATAATCCCTCCTGAGTCCGAGCTCATTCTCCGGCTGCACAAGTCCATTTATCCCTCGTGGACATCAATTAAATGCGCGGCAATATTCCTAAAATCCCAAGTTATGTTGTATCCTTCTCTATTCACGAAGCCCCGTCCTGTTATATCAAATCTCCTGCCGCATGGTAGCCCATACTTCTAATTAATCCGTAGGCTTCAATCGCCAGCCACTATAATCCCCAAATCACTCCAGACTTTCCTTAAGGTGTGTAATCATCCTACTACCAAGCCCATATGCAACATCCGCCACTCTCCCACTTTGGGCAAACTCGCTTCTTCGGTCAACTACTTGACCTTTTCTTCATACACCTAGCCTTCTAGGAATTTTAGACTCCACCTGACACTTCTCACATGTCTTCCCTCAAACTTTGCTGCTCACATTCTGCCTTAAATAAACTCTATCTTCGTGGCACTTGAACCCACAAATGCTGCTAACTTTAAACCTTTCCGAAGGTCATCTTTATCGAACCGTCAACATTAGAAATTCTGATTCGATCTTAAACTGCCGCACTATGCGATATCTGACAGCTGTATCTCCAATACTATTTCACAATATCTTGCCTTAAAGGCAAATTGTAGCAGATTATATCACCAACAAACATAGTACGTCCAATTAGGACGACAACACCCAATATAGAAGAAAAACTCCACCACACTTGCAATTACCAAGTCTCATTACTTCCACCAGTCTAGATATGACCCTCCTTAGTTCGATTGCCTTTCCCCCTGCCGGGAATAAAATATCGAATCTCTTGATATGCACTGAGTAAACCTCCCTTGAAATCATTCACTGCCCTAACACGTGGGCAACACCCTACCATCATATTACCACTGTAGAATAGTCATTCATAAGCATCGCGGCAACTTGTGCCTAGCCTCAAAGCCCTCGAAAATACTGCTACTGGGCTGAACAATAAAATATTCTTCCATAAGGCGACGACAATAATCTGATCAGCTATACCGGGAGAAACATCCTGATCATATCTGTAGTACCATTACGGTTCTTCAATTTTTGATTTACATCAAGCGCTTCGCGTCGCACAAGATTGAGTAAGAAAGAAACAAAGGCATAAGCCTCACGTGAAGTCAAATCGCACGATAAGGAATCAAGAAGGGAAGTACTCCTAACAGTCCTGCAGCCTCCCGAGGATAAATAGATACGTCTCTGTACCGATCCGCGAGACTCTACTAGACTTGCTCATGACTCGTGAGACCCTAGGAACCTAGTGCTCTGATACCATGTTGTCACGACCCAAAACCCACTAAGGGTCGCGATGGCGCCGGACACTGTTGTTAGGCAAGCCAACCAAATTACTTAATCAAATTCTCGTTTTTAAAAATCTTGAAAACTAAGATTTTCCTTCAAGTTTTCATAAATAAAAATATAACTGCTTCAATTCAAATTAAATAATAAGCAATTAATACAAAATATTTCAAACCATCCCAGAACCCGGTGTCACAAGTGCATGAGCATCTACTGTCAAGAAAATAAAATATAGCATCCGTCCGGAATACAATGGACAGGAAGTAAATATAGTGTACTGAAGAGGGCTACACTAGCTGCGGGCCGCCTCGAATAATGCAACTCACCTAGCCCCCAAATCCATCCGTGCTGCTACGCCCAGTGGGCTGCTAGAAATAAATATGCCTGTGCAACAAAAATGCACAGAAGTGTAGTATGAGTACGTAAACAACGTGTACTAAATGAGTATCCCGCCTAATCTCGAAGAAGTAGAGACGAGATGGTCAACTTGGACACATACTAGAGGTCATTTGACAATATACTAAAAATGTGAGGAAATCATGGATTTATATAGCAGTTGTAATTCATGAAGCCAGAAAACAGATAAACACCTTCAACCAATAATCAAGGATTTTCAAGGCTTACTCTTTATTATCTTATTAATTTATATCAAGCCACGAAGGGCAAATTTCACATTTAAAGTCCTCAAGCAACAATATAACATGCGCAAATAACACCGAGGCGACGGCCCGATCCAATAGAAATAAACTGTGCACTTGCCGAGGGTCGACGGCGCGCCTATAGATGCATCTATTTAATCTGCCGAGGCGTTCGGCCCATTCCAAAATAAACACATAGAGACATTCAGTCAGGAAGCCAACATGGGGCAATTATTCAAAGAAGAACAAATTCTCTTTTAACAAATTACGAAAATGAGGTTTAGATCTTGTTAGAAATTCATTTACCATTTTGATGTGGTTTAAGCAATTCAACTGTCCATAAGATTACAAATATTCAAAATATAGCATGCTTTTGGGTCCTAGACTACCCGGACAATAGCATAATAGTAGCTACGCACGGACGCTCCAAACAAATAGGAGCACATAACCAATTAATTCACCTATGGGGACAATTCCCTCTTACAAGGTTAGAAAGGAGACTCACCTCGCTCCGAAGATCCATAACCGGCAATCCACGCCCTTCCGGGGACTCCAATTGATGCACAACGCTCCAAAACTAGCCAATCATTACGTAAATCCATTAATATATGCTAAGGTACTCATTATAATCGGATTTATAATAATTCCTAACCCCGATCGAAAAGTTGACAAAAATGCCCTTAGGCCCACGTGCCCGGAATCCGAAATTTCTCGAAGTTAAAGTTTACCCATGAACTGACGAACTCAAATATATGATTTTTCTCTTAATTCCATACTCAAAATCGTGGTCAAAATTCAAGAACACTAATTTTCTAGGTCTTTCTCTAACCCTCAATTTTCTACCCATTTACATGCTAAAATCTATACATAATCAATGTATTTAACTCATAATAGGTGGGATTAGCTTACCTTATCATTGATGAATGAATTCCTCTCTTGAATCCTCCAAGAATCGCCCCCAAGCCAAGAAAATATGAGAGAAATGGCCAATCCTCGACTTTAAAATAACCTTCTGCCCCCAGGTCTTTTCGCTTCTGCGACTCCTCCACCGCAGGTGCGGTCCCGCTTCTGCGGAAAAATGACCGCATCTTCGGTCCCAGCCTAGCCGCCCCAATCCGCTTCTGCGATAAGCCCACTGCTTCTGCGGATTCCTGACCGCATAAGCGGTCCCTGCTCCCTTCACTCCCAACCGCTTCTACGGTTCCTTCCTCGCTTCTACGGGGCCGCTTCTGCGGTCCCAATTTCGCAGAAGCGGAAATACCAGCAACCAGCAACTTCAGCCTTCCAAAATTCGCTTTTCGATCCATTAACCACCCGGAATCCACCCGAGGCCCCCGGGACCCCAACCAATCATGCCAACTAGTCCCAAAATACATTACGGACTTGCTAAAGGTCTTAAATCACATCAAACAACGCTAAAATCATCATTCGACCTCCAATCCAAGCTTTATGAACCTTGAAATTTCCAACTTCTATTTCCGATGTTTAAACCTATCAAATCATGTCCGATTGACCTCAAATTTTGTGCACAAGTCATATTTGACATTATGAACCTATTCCAACTTTCGGAATCGGATTCCGACCCCGATATCAAAAAGTCCACTTCTGGTCAAACTTCTCAAAAACCTTCAAATTTCTATCTTTAGCCAAATGGCTCCAAAATGACCTACGGGCCTCCGAATTCACTTCGCGCCCCCAACTCCAGAATCACCATACGGAACTATTCACAGTCTCGGAATCCCAAACGGACATTGATAACACTGAAGTGCACTTCAAACCAAACTTATGAAATTTCTTCCAAAATGCCAACTTCCACAATAGGCGCCAAAACACTCCCGGGTTATCCTAAACCCAATCCGGGCATACGCCCAAGTCTGAAATCATCATACGAACCTGTTGGAACCTTCAGATCCCGATTCCGAGGTTGTTTACTCAAAATTCCAATCCTAGTTCATTCTTTCAACTTTAAGCTTCTGAAATGAGAATTCTCTTTCCAAATCAACTCTGGACTTCCCGAAATTCAATTCTGACCACGCGTACAAGTCATAATGCCCGAAATGGAGCTGCTCATGGCCTCAGGCTGCTAAATAGAGCGCTAGAACTCAAAACGACCAGTCGGGTCGTTACAAAGAGACTCCGGCTAATGAGCTATTTGTGGTCACGGAGGCATGGAAGCATTCTGTCTTCTTGTGCAAAAATTATATATTGAGTTGTTTGGAAGATGGCTTGTACAATATTTACAGTGTCATGGAGACTTCGAAAGAGTTATGGAATGCTCTTGGAAAGAAGTACAAGACGGAAGATGCTGGACTAAAGAAATTTGTTGCTGCAAATTTTTTGGACTTTAAAATGGTTGACAGTAAGTCTGTCATAACTCAAGTTCAAGAATTACAAGTCATCGTTCATGAACTCCTTGCTGAAGGTATAAATTGAATCAATATTTTTATTAAAGATATTAATTATATTATTAATCCTAAATTTATGATTGTAGGTATGGTCATAAATGAAGCATTTCAAGTTGCGACATTTATTGAAAAGTTGCCTCCGATGTGGAAGGATTTTAAAAATTACTTGAAACATAAGCACAGGGAGATGACATTGGAAGACCTTATTGCTCGCCTAAGGATTAAAGAGGACAACAAGGCTGCAGGAAAGAAGTCTCGTGGAAATTTAACAATAATGGATGCAAATATTATTGAGGAAGATTCAACGAGTAAAAAGAGAAAGAAGCCGTCTGAACCAAAGAATTACCCAAGCAAAAAGAAGTTTAAAGGTAATTGCCACAACTGTGGAAAGGTTGGACACAAGGCTGCTGTATGCCGTGCACCAAAGAAGGACAAGAAGAAAAGTCAAGCAAACATGATTGAGAGGAATGATGAAATAGACGATTTATGTGCCATGCTTTCGGAATGCAACCTAGTCGGAAATCCTAGAGAATGGTGAATTGATTCGGGGGCAACTCGTCATGTTTGTGTTAACAAGGAGTTGTTTACTTCTTATGCTCCCGCTGGACCCAACGAGACAGTTTTTATGGCAAATTTCACTACTGCAAAAGTTGAAGGAACGGGCAAGATAGCTTTGAAGATGAATTCTAGCAAGATTGTGACTCTAAATGATGTCCTTCATGTTCCTGAAATGCGGAAGAATTTAGTCTCGACAACACTTCCAGTCAAGAATGGCTTTAAGGGTGTTTTTGTTTCCGACAAGGTTGTAGTTACTAAGAATGAAATGTATGTAGGAAAAGATTATCTTACTGAGGTCCTTTTCAAACTCAATGTAGTTGCCATTGATATGAATAAAGTTTCAGCTTCTTCTTACTTGCGGAAAATGATTAATTTCGAAGTATTGCCTAAGTTTGAATGCAATAACTCGAAATGTCAAATATGTGTGGAAGGTGTAGGGGGGTCAGAGCTAGTACTTGAGTCAAATAATTTATGGCATGAACGTTTAGGCCACGTCAACTTCAAAACATTGCGGAAAATGATTAATTTCGAAGTATTGCCTAAGTTTGAATGCAATAACTCGAAATGTCAAATATGTGTGGAGTCAAAGTATGTTTAGCATCCTTATAAGTCAGTCGAAAGGAACTCAAATCCTTTAGACTTAATTCACACAGATATTTGCGACATGAAGTCAATACCATCTCGCAGTGGGAAAAAGTATTTCATAACTTTTATTGACGACAGTACTAGATATTGCTATATTTACTTACCTAATAGTAAAGATGAAGCAATTGATGCATTTCAAGCAATACAAAAATGAAGTTGAAACGCCACTAAACAAAAAGATAAAAATGATAAGAAGTGATAGGGGCGGCGAATATGAATCTCCTTTTGAAGAAATATGTTTGGAAAATGGCATTATTCACTAAAAAACTGCCCCTTACTCACCGCAACCTAATGGAATTGCGGAAAGAAAGAATAGAACGTATAAGGAGATGATGAATGCCTTGTTAATAAGTTGTGGTTTACGTCAGAACTTGTGGGGGGAAGCTATTCTTCAGTTAACCAAATACTGAATCGAGTTCCCCATAGCAAAACGCAATCCATTCCATATGAAAAATGGAAAGGAAGGAAACCCAACTTAAAATATTTTAAAGTGTGGGGGTTTTTGGATAAAGTTTAAGTTCCTAAACCCAAAAGGGTAAAGATTGGACCAAAAACCGTTGATTGTGTTTTCGTAGGATATGCAACAAATAGTAAGGCATATCATTTTCTGGTTCATAAATCAGAAAATCCTGTCATTCATATTAATACGGTAATTGAATCGGATAATGCTGAATTCTTTGAAAATATTTATCCGTATAAAATGGAATGTGAGTCGTCTAATGAAAAATCTAAGCGGCCTCGGGAAGAAGCAAAGGAAAGTACTTTTGATGAGGAAAATCCAAGACGTAGTAAACATCAAAGGGAAGCTACTTCCTTTGGACAATATTTTCTGGAAATCTTATTGGAAAATGAGCCTCAAACGTTCAAAGAAACAATGTCTTCCTCGGAAGCACAATATTGGAAAGAGGTAGTCAATAGTGAGATAGAATCCATATTAGGTAATCATACTTGAGAATTGGTTGATCTTCCTCCGGGAAATAAACCTTTGGGTTCTAAATGGATTTTCAAAA
Organism: Nicotiana attenuata; assembly: GCF_001879085.1. Classification (NCBI taxonomy): domain Eukaryota; kingdom Viridiplantae; phylum Streptophyta; class Magnoliopsida; order Solanales; family Solanaceae; genus Nicotiana; species Nicotiana attenuata. The sequence continues at coordinate 273,864 of NW_017670547.1, forward strand.
GAAAAATAAAAGTTGATGGTACTATTGAAAAATATAAGGCATGATTAGTTGTTAAAGGGTTTAGACAACGAGACGATATTGATTACTTTGATACATACTCGCTAGTAACAAGGATTACATCCATCCGGGCGTTAATAGTGTTAGCCACCGTATATGGCCTTCAAATCCATCAGATGGATTTAAAAACAGCCTTCTTAAATGGAGATTTGGAGGAAGAAATCTATATGGAACAACTTGAAGGGTTTGTAGTTCCCGAAAATGAAAAGAATGTGTGTCGACTTGTTAAGTCACTTTACGGACTAAAACAAGCACCAAAACAATGGCATACGAAATTTGACCAAACAATGTTGTCAAATGATTTCAAGATCAATGAGTGTGACAAATGTATTTACATTAAGAATACTCCAAATCAAATAGTCATTGTTTGTTTATATGTGGATGATATGTTGGTAATGAGTAACGACATTGCTTGCATAAATGCTACTAAGCGCATGCTTACTAGTAAGTTTGATATGAAAGACTTAGGAGTTGCCGATTTAATTTTGGGAATTAAGATCCTTCAGACTTCTCAAGGTCTAGCTTTGTCTCAATCTCATTATATTATGATGGTTCTTGAAAAGTTTAAATATTTGGACTTTAAAGAAGCAAAAGCGCCAATTGATTTAAACCATACTCTTGTAAAGAATAAAGGTCAAAGCAAATCTCAATTGGAATATGCTCGAGTATTGGGAAGTTTGATGTACATTATGAATTGTACACGACCTGATATAGCTTGTGTAATAAGTAAGCTTAGTCCATACACAAGTAAACCCAACCAAGCTCATTGGATACCAATGAAACGAGTTTTGGGATATTTGAAATATACTCAAGACTATGTATTGCATTACAATAATTATCCCGCAGTTATTGGGGGATATAGTGATGCAAATTGGATCACTGGATCTACGGAATCAAAACATTCCATATTGGCCCAAACCTTTGGTACCTGTATGCATACATTACGACAATCAAGGCAATAGAAAGGGCTAGGAGCGTTATGTTTAACGTGAAATCTCGTCACAATCAACGAAGGCTTGATACCGTTAGACAACTACTCTCTACTGAAATTATCACAATAGACTATGTAAAGTCAAAAGATAATGTATCGGATCTGCTTACAAAAGGCCTACCTAGAGAGGCGGTTGAGAAGTCATCAAAGGGAATGGGACTATGGCCGAGGATAAGTCACTGTGGCGGTAACTCTACCTAGAAGACTGGATATGCCAAGATCTAGGTTCAAGGAGATCAAACAAAGTCATTAGTGACAGTTCAACATTGTCAAATAAAATTTTGGTCCATTCTCATGATGATGATAATGTTTAGTACCAAGGATAAAACGTTAGGGCTTTTTAATGGTTTTTAAGGATGATACGGGGTATATCATATAGTGTATCTACGGGATAACACGTTTAGAATCACCTATGTAAGTGTGAAGAGTAAGCCGCTTCAAGGAGAATTCTGTAAGACCAGTTTTCTACGCACTTATTAACCAGGTGGTGTTCATGGCTGAAAAGAATACAACAATCAGTACCACAGACAGTTTAAGGGTTGATTGTGTGATATATGGTTGTCTAGGTATACACCAAAGTTTGACGGTTCAAAGATTTCAAATCTACTAGTTGACCGAGTATATCCGACATAAGTTCACTATGGAAAGTTCAAAAGAAAACCTACTTATCTAGATGCGATTAATCCTTACTTGCGAATCAAACAGTTTTTCCATGCATATTTATATCGGATAGCCATTCCCCATTCATGTGGGGGATTGTTGGGTTTTGTTAGTAATAGCAAAAGAGGTGTGAATAGAAAATGGTGGGAGAAAAAATAGAGGTAAATGAAATTTTGAATTAGTTCACTTTACTAATGCACTTTGTCCCTCATTGGAAGAAGGAAAGAAAAATCTTTGTGCTTATATAGAGAAGCGCATCTTCTAGCTCTTAGAGAGTTAAAAAGAAGTGGTGCCTCGCGCCATCGTCGTCGTCACTCGCTCGGCTCGACTTTGACTTCGGCTTCGGCTTCGGATTCGGATTCGGATTTAGTCAATTGATATGATTGGTTGATAATTTTTTGGACCAAATTTATTTTCCTTTTCCATCATTTAATATTTTCTTTTCTAATATTTTTTTTTCCGGGGAAAAAATATCACGGAATCATTTTCCAGTGATCGAGAGTCACGACCAAGCATTCCGTTCAACAAAAATTTAAATAATTTCTGCTGAATAGACACCTTATTAACGAACAAGCACCTATGCATCTGTTGGGACTCAACTTCTTTGGCTATAAATAGAGAGGCTTAGCCTCATTTTCCACCACCGAAAAATCTAAAATTTCTCCCCTCAATCTTCTGCATTGATTTTCTAAAGCAAAACGTAAGCATTTTTGTGCGATTTGCTCTGCCATTGAGTTCGCCGGACGTGCCGCTATCACTGAATAGTTATTCAGTTCTATCCTGTGAGGAATTAATCCGTAACCTTGGGCAACTGTGAGGGGATTAAATTCCTTAAGGACACACAAGAAAATTGTGGGCTTAGAATTTTTTCTGATTTGGTTTTCTTAAACTAATGATTTTTTAGTTTTCTGGTTTTGAATACAGTGTACTAACAAACTTAAGGAATTTAATATTCTGTATTCATCTTACTTTCTGGTTTGGGAGACTAAAATCATACTGATTTTCTACTTCCGTTTTGGAGATTAAAATCTTTGAATTTTCTACTGCAGTTTGAGATTAAAGTCTTTGTGACTTTCCACTCAATCCGAGATATAAAAACTCGGTTGTTTGTATTCGTTTTGAAGATATAAAAACTTCACCGAGATACTAATTTTGTTTGTGTCAATTTCTATTCATGTTTGTTTTTTTATATTTGAGATGTAATTTTTAAATTTTCAAATAAAAAATACCTATTAGGTTGACCAAAATCAACTCAAAAAAAAAAATCGATTAAACGTTCCTAACAAATTTCGTATTAGTCATTACAAAGTATACGTTAAGGAAACTATGGCACTCGGCAACTTCAAATTCTAGATCCGCCTCTGCTTATATCCCTATCGAAAAGTTACTGAGTTATACCGTCAATTACAAAATTCTATTGTAGTTTTTTATTGTTGGAAGATTACTACTTTCATACGGAAAGAAAGACTGCAAGCGTCATTAAGATCTCTATTTCCCTTATTATCACTAATGTTCTCCTGGAATAAAGTTAATTTATTGAAAGAACGCTTTAATAGGAAAGAGGAAAAACTAAATCTTAACTGCACTTTCATTGAGTATTCTACTTGGTGTCCCTGAGTTACGGTCTGTCTTCACTAGCGTGATACCTACAATTGAACTATCTACCCTCTAGTTGATGATTTCCAAAAAAAATTAATTCGGTGTCTGAAACTCGCTTTAGAGCCTTGAAATTTGGTTTCGGTTGAGGCCAATTAAATAAGTAAATTATTCCAACTAAAATATTTTTTATTTTCAGAATTCGAACCCGAAAACTTTGATTAAAGGTAAAGGGATTCTCATTGCAACCTTTGGCAGTAATGAGCCAAATTCCATTATAGCTTTCCCGCCTCTCTTACGTCGAAATTGAGAGCCTCCCAATGCCACACCTAAATACAAACTAATGGCTTAATGCGATTATTGAAACACATACTCCTTCCGGTCCATAATAAGTGACCAATTTGTCTTGGGCACACCCATAAGGAAATACTAAATTCTAGACAAAAATAGTTAGTGTGACTAAATTACCCTTAATTAAATATTGCATCATAATTTAATGTGAGGAGTAAAAGACTTTTAGGGATATGTACATAAGGGTAATTTTGAAAAAAGAAATTGAATTTTTTCTTGATTATATAAATGGAAACTTATTTTGGACCAAAATAAAAAAGACAAATTGGTCACTTGTTGTGGACCGGAGGAGTATGCAATTACACTAAATTCTCCTTTTATATATGCCAATAGAATTTAATAATTTACATAGTATGTTGCTTTAAAAAGTCGTTTCCTCTTATTTGCAAATTTAGACAAAAAGGATTCAATAGAATCTATTGCGTTCGATCACTTAGTCAATATGTTTACCCTAAAAATGCATAACTATTGAATTTATACGTGGTTTTAAGGACATGTGATTTTACTTGGCACAAACTGAAAAATTACATAAATTGATATTGAAATTGACTGCAAATAGAGATAAAAAAAAACCCAGAATAAACGTATAGCTTTGGCCCTCGAGCTAGGTCGCCCTTGAACCAAACGAATATTCTACTGGAAAATATGAACATAGCAACAGAGTATTGAAAGCTTAAGAGAAAGGTAGTATATGATGCCTTTTACAAATGATCATACCCCCTTTATATAGTAGGGGAGTCCTACCTTTGATACAATTCTTGATATAGTAAGAATCCCATGATTAGCTAATTAATCGGTCGCTTCTTGATACGTGCTGAGATTTCCGCCGTGATCCTCGCCCGATTGCGGATATTTGACTTTCCGTTATTTGGCTCGGCAAACTTCCCTCAATCTTGCTCGATCTCTATCCTGCCTGGTTACAATCTTGGCCGGCCTCGATCTCGATTGGTCTCTGGGTCTCGATTTCGGCAATCTAACTTTACACCACGGTCCGATATAACATGGGGTCGTACCTTGGCCTGCGTCGTTCCAGGACAACCCCAATTTTGACCGTATATAGATGATCCCCTCGTTTCTTGGAGAGAAGACGGTGAGAAACGATATGAACTTTTCCAATCCCATCTCAACGGGTCATGACATAAGCGACGAACTCAACCATGACGTCTGCGACAAGTGGATACTGAAACGTCCCATCGGTTTGAGTACCGAGGCATTAAATGTCTGTCAGTTGTTGTCGGTTACTACCGGTTCTGAACCGTCATCTTCGACCTATAAATATATCTTTCTTCTTTTGCCCAAACTTTAATTCTTCACTCTTATCTTCTAATCCTTCGCTTTCCTCAGAGCTTTGCTCTTTCAGATCCTGGTGTTTCTTCGCCTGCCTCATCACAAAATACCAACTGCTCCTTCTCAGTTTCCATTCTTCTTCATTCATAAAAGTAAAATGGCTAAGACTTCAAAACCGTTCCACAAAAGGAGATTGTTTCATCGTCACGGCCGGTCGGCGAGGAACCAGCGGCGGAGCCACGCCCTAAAGAGTCTTTCCTGGAGGGTGTGTCATCGATTTCGATTTTAAGGTTGAAAAGACTTCCTCGGTATCGGGCTGATGCAAGCAGGTATCGAGGTATATATGCTCGATCCCTGATAACCTCCTCTCCCAGGTTAAAAAAGATTGCAACCGGGATAAAAAACATCTGGTGGTGCCTGCTCCTGAAGAATCAATCACCACCCACGTGGAAGGGTTCTTAAGTGTTTATACTTACCCCTTCACGCTGGGTCCATTGGATCCGATTATCATAGATTTTTGCAAGAAGTACGAGGTGACCCTCGGTCAGATTCACCCCTCTTTCTGGAGGATAGTGATATTACTTCGCTTCTTCGTGAGCAAAATTGACAGGTGTCCCTTCACCCTCGACCACCTCATACGCCTGTATAGCCCCCAACTCTATCGAGGGGGACTAATAAAGCTCACTCGACGGGCCACCAGGGCACCTTTCTCGAGTATAGATGAGGATAAAGACCGGGGATGGATGGGCCGATTTGTTCGAGTGAAGACCTCAGACTTCATCCCGGCTGAGAGTATGCCATTTCTTGAGAAATGGAATGTGAATCGTAAGTATAACTCCGTCCTTAATTTTTGTTTTTTGTCTTCATTTTTCTCCATTTCTTATGAGTGATTTTTGATGCAGCTATTTCTTGGATGCCAGGTGTGGTTCCCCAACTCGAGGATTGGGTCAGGGGCCTAGTGTCGCAGAAGACACATGCTGAGCGCGCATGGCGTGATTTGTCGAAGGGTCGATGGGAGGCCCGTAACCATGGTAAATTTTCCTTTATGACTTAACGATTTGACCATTGATCGAATTTCTCGCCGATCTTACTCATCTTTATTTTGCAGGTCTCGGGAAAGACGTTGAAATGAGGCCCCCGTATGGTGACGAAGAAATCCTTCCCCAACCATCCGTTCCGGAGTAGATAAAAGAAAGAAAGAGGATAGGGGCTCCGAGTTCCACGAAATCAGATGAAAAGAAGCCCAAAAAGAAGCAAGCCCGTAAACCCAAGGGAAACAACATCACTCTATCTTTGGACTCAGTCCATCAGCTAAGGGATGAGTCCGAAGAAGACGAAGAAAAAACCGGGATGGTGGCCCGGGTGCGGGCTGGTTTCGATTGTTCAAAGGATTCCCGAGCCAGTGGGAGCTGAAACTGCTCTGCCTCAACTTGATGAGTTTGAGCGGAAGCCTTGACCGAAGTCCCCAAGCCAGAAAAAGTTGAAGGCGCCTTGCCTCAAGGTGAGAAGGCTCTCAAGAGGCACTTGATGTTGGAGTAGAAACCATGCTTGAGGCCCCCATATGAGGGCGGCGCCGCAAAAGGTTTGCTTGGGGTGATAGATATCAGAGATTCCCCCTCGTTTCCTTCGCTCACTGAGTCAATGATCAAGGATGCTCAGGCAGTGGAAACTTGCCATGATGAAGGGGTCCATGGAGCTGAAGACCCTTTCCGTGGCTATTTTATCGGGGTGGAGGATGTCTCCGGCTTAGGTGACTTGGAGGCGCTGAGGAAGAGTTTAGGAATGAGTGAAACTTCTTCGAGCCTTAAGTTGATTGACCGATTCCCTACCTCAAGCATAGACCTTGAACAAAAGCGATCGGTCATCATTTCGGTTCCAGAGGATGCTCAGATCCTTTCTACCCCCATAGGGGTGGCCAACTATCTCCGGTGCTTGGTAATCGAAGAAGACCAAGCTAAACTGGATGAGGTGGAAGCACACTGCCTTTTCAACGAAGCTTAACAGGCGCTAAATGGATAATCCCAGATTTCCTTGACGATGTCAATTCTTTATACTTGTGCTTTGTTTTTACACAACCTCATTTTCTATGCTTATAGGCTTCGGTGCTTCACCACAAAGCCTTTCTATGATTCTGAGGGGAGTCGAGCCGGTATGAGATCGAGGTCCGAGGGCTTACTGAGGAAAAGGATTCCCTCAAGCTTCTTAGGGAGCAAAGAGAAAGGGAAAATAAAGGCCTCCGGGCTGAGCAAGAAATGGCTCAGAAAGAACACGCCGAACTGGTCGAGCAGGTAAGAAGAATCTTTGAAGTTAGTGATGGTGACTCGAGCGTGGTGGCTAATGGTTCGAATCCGCAGGTCCAACAAAAGCTTGACGAGATCGAGCAACTCTGTGAAGAAGTAGATGCATTAAAAACTGAGGCCGAAGGATGGAAGAAGAAAATGGATCGCCTGGCCTCAGAAAAGGAGACTGCCCGGGCCCAGCTAGCCTCGACTGAAATCCAGCTTTGAAGTATGAAAGAGAAAATCTTGGTGCAAGCCAAGGAAATCGAGGAACTCCAGTCCCAATTGGGTTCAACAGTTTCTATTCACGGAGCTTGAAGCGGCCAAATTAGAGGTTAAGGCAACCAAGGCTGTTGCTGACGTAGTGGTGGCTATTTACCGGGCCGATGTCGAAGCTCTCAGGTTCGAGCAAAAGAGGTTGCCTAGGCCGCTTAGGTTCGAGCAAAGGGGGCCGCCGAGCATGCCAAATGTCAATTTCGAGGGGAGACCCTTGAGGAAATCCATGCTCGAGGCTTTGACCTCACAACCGAGATCGAGAACGCTAAGGAGCTCGAAGCTGAAGCTGAAGCTGAAGCTAGGAAATTAGCTTCTCCCGATGATGATGACGAATCTGGAAGCTTAAGTAATCTGAAAGTGGAGTAGACCCCGAGGGCAGAGATGACCAGGCCATTTAGGCTTTTAAATAGTTTTTGTATTTCTGTTGAGGCCGCTTCGGCCTTTGTAAAGAACTTCCATCGGGCCGCGTTGCCCTTGTAAAACCTTTTGATGAATATATAAAACTTTTTCCCTTCCATGGCTTCTGAATCTGTTGTCTTTTCGTTGATTTATACAAAGGTCAGAGCGCCTTAGCATAAAATTATGAACTTGTATTCGGAGGTCCAAGGTTGAGATGGTAAGGACCGATAGTAAGCAATGCCCTCGACCGTTTTTGATCGGTAATCCCTGAGCGAATGTTCGAACTCGAATTAAGGTAGCCCTTAGGCTTAATACGTAGTCCCAGATTCAGGGTAATAATTCGATCTTGAATCGAGGCGACCCTTGGGCTTGATAGATAGTCCCCGAGTGAGGATTTGCTCGAACTCGATTTAAGGTAGTCCTTAGGCTTTATGGTTGAGTGAGGACTTTCTCGAACTCGAAATAAAAGTAGCCCTTAGGTCTTTATATTTTTGCTTTCTTGTGTGTCTTTTACAGGCCATTTTGGCCGTTGTAAATTTTAGGTTGGGCCAATCTGGCCTTTTTAAAAAGAACGTTTATGTATATATATATATATATATATATATATATATATATATATATATATATATATATATATATATATATATATATATATATAAAAGCCTTTCTACCCTTTTCGGCACTCAAATTTTGTCTTTTCTTTATCATTCATATTTACAAAGGTTGGAATGCCTAAGAATGAAATAATAAGGGTTTTCGAGAGCTCGGGCAAAACCTTGCCTTTATTGCCTTTCTAGGTTAAGGCGTTATCGGGGTTTTAAGTTACCGAAGTTTTCTCCTGAAAATATCTTAAGTTTTTAGATTAGCCTTTAGAACCGGTTGTGAAAGAATTTTTTCTTTTTCGAAGGCCTATTTTTGTTACGGATTTCGGACGTCTCCGAACCATGTTAAACTGGCCGTAGCCTTTTAGTTGGGGTGTAGCCCAGTGAGCTTGCTTAACATAACAGTCCCCGAGTGGGTATGGCCATGGCCTTTAAAATTTGGGGCTTGCCTGATAGGTCTTATATCCCCGATATTTTGATAGATAGATCTATTTCGTAGTTCGTTTATGAACGACAGTCCCCGAGTGAGGGAGTGACCATCCAAACTTTGATTATAATTGGTCCTTGAGCATATTTTCTTAAAAGATCAAAAGTACGAGATTGTAAAGTGAATATTTTTCCAAGACATAACATAGTTGCAAGGAAAGTACTTCTCTTTATTCTTGTCAAAAATAGTTATACAAGCGTACATGTTTTATGTCAGAGCTCGAGCAATCTACGCGGGCACGGTTTGTTTTGACCATTTGGCCCTTACAGTAAATCCTACCAATCGAGACCCTTCCATTTCGAAGTAATTTCCTTTCTAGAACAATTCGATATCCGAAGGTAATCCCCCCTAGTATTTGAGGTTAATTGTAGAGAAATCTCGGATACTGTAAACTGTCACGGCTCAATTTAGGATCGTGACCGGCGCTTAGGAGCAAGTGCTTCTAAGAAAACCTTATCGGTATTCTGCAGAAAAATGGAAAGAGTTTACCATATTTTTCGACTATCCAAAAATGTTCCTGTCTAAAAATCAACAACCGACCATCCTAATATCAGAACAAACAATCAACAACTTATCAATTAACCAAAACAAGTCTCCACCATTACTATTCAACCCACTAACAACCAGAAATACTAATTTATCTCCAATTTCGATAAGAAAGTGCAATAATCATTATAAGTCTATAATAACGAAAGAATACTCATGACACTGAAAGAATGACTGTGGAGCAACTTTACGAGTTGAAAGAAAAAGACCATAACAATAAATAAAATCTCCGCCTACGCGAACAAGTGCGAGGCTCACCAAGAACTATCAACACGTGCGCTCTAATTAACGAAATCCTCGCCTGCGTCAACTACTGTCTCTGTAAAAAAAAATAGCGGGGAGTGAGTCGCTAGCTCAGTGAGTAATAACACTTAACCAACAACCGTTTTTATTGGGGACAAGTCAGAAAACATGCTAGTATATTAAACAGAAAATATCATAAAAATGCCCTTTCAGAAACAATAAATAATTTTCGTTCTCATCATGTTCTTCTTGTAGTATAATACAATTGACAATTCATTAATAAGCTCGGTAACCAATATATAATATCAATATTCATCTTTGGGAGGTTTCAATGAACGGATCATGTAATCTGTATAACTATGGACTTCTTCGCAAGAAGTCAAATATACCGGTAGTCCTTACTCGAGAAAAATCAGTAACAGTATGCTAGTTCTACCTTCTCACTAGCGAGGGCTGTAACAGTAATCGGTAAATACAAGGTGCACTAGGTCTAACGAACTCGCCGTTAGCTACGGGATCCTTCAAAGTCTACTCTAATTTATACTTGTCTCTGTAATCCGTATATACTCATAAGAAAATATTTTAAAATAATATAGGGCAATTCGGTTCTTATCAAATCATGTAATTTCATTCCGATAACAGTAAATTCAAGTAATGGTAAAACATATCTAGTGACAACAAGAATATTTTAAACAACGGTAACCATCTCAAATAATTATTTTGGTATCATATCGAGTAAAAGACTTGTCCCATATGCAACTCAAAATAATCGGTAACATATTCATATTAAAAATCATGTGTAAATCATGCAAGTTATGAAAAGACAAATTGTGGTAAGGTTAATACTCACAGTACTCGTGCCGAAATACCAAATGCTTCACCTTGAGCAATTCGTACAACTTCCTCCAATCAATTTATAATTACATAATATCAATCTCATGTTAATTTCCTTGTGTTAGCTAATTCATAGCTAATTTAGAATACCCAACCCTTTGATTTCATTTTTGACTCTTAATTCGTCAATTTATACTTATGCTACTGGTATTTGAGAATAATTCAAAATTAAATACAACCTATTCATATGATATACCCAGTTAATTCACAGAAAAATCTCATGAATTTCTCCCAATTACCTTAACTTTATCTTTCAAATTCTTAATCCAATTCCAAAATTATATCTACTCAGCCCTACCAGAATTATGTATATAAAATTCCACTGTCTTAAAAGAGGAAGAAATACATGTAACTACCTGGAGTGTATTGCTGAAACACAAGGAATTGTATGTCAAAGATTAGATGAAACACGATCTTCGGCGCTAAAGAAACACCGAGACTCTCTTTCTTTTGTTTTTCCTGTTCGATGCTTTCTTCCTTTCTTTCTAAGGGATTTTTTTTCCTGAAACCCTTCCTTGCTTCTATTTGTCTTAACAGCAAGTTGTGTTCCCTTTTTTTCCCTTTTCCCCTTTCTTTTAGCAGATGTGTTTCAAATGGGCTTCGGCCCTTTCTTTAAATTCCTTATCCCTTTTTCCTTTTTTTTGATTTGTTTTATTTTTATTAGTGTCACGACCCAAAAATCCCAAGTTTTGCAAAGAATTGATCGCAAATGCGGCCATCGCAATTGCGACGAAAGCTCGCATTTGCAAAGCCTGGGCGACTGGGCAGTTTTTGCATTTGCGATGAACCAGCCGCATTTGCGAAGGCTGGTCTTCGCATATGCGAAGAATTTGTCGCAAATGCGATGTCAACAGGATCTCTTCAGGCATCACAATTGGGATGCATTTTTTCGCAATTCCGGGTTTGCAATTGCAAACCCCTTGTCGCAAATGCGACATCTGCAGCTTGTTAAGTGCTGAGAATTACGAGTTTTTGCTTCACTTTTCATTTTTTTGAACCCTAGCTTCGAGGTGAGGCAATTTTGAGAGGGGATTTTCATGCCAAATCATTGGGTAAGTATCTTTAATCAATTTCCAACTATATTTCATGATTTTATACAAGATTTAATATCAACTTCAANAGGTTCGTCTTGTCATATGGAACTTGTCTGCAAAGTTTGGCGCCATTCGGAGTTGATTTGATAGGGTTCGGATGCTCGGTTGTGATTCTAGAAGTTCTTGAAGTTTAGTTTGATTTTCATGAGTTTTGGCGTCCGATTCGTGGTTTTAGAAGTTATTTTGATGATTCGAGCGCGCAAGCGGGTTCGTATTTTGTTTTTAGACTTGTGTGCATATTTGGGCTGGAGCCCCGAGGGCTCGGGTGAGTTTTGGATTGGTTTCAGAATGTTCATGCATAGTTTGTAATTGTTGGTTCTGGTATTTTCGCATTTGCGAAGCCTGGGCGACTGGGCAGTTTTTCGCATTTGCGATGAACCAGCCGTATTTGTGAAGGCTGTTCTTCGCATTTGCTAAGGTTTTGTTGCAAATGCGACCTCAGCAGGATATCTTTAGGCATCACAATTGCGATGCATTTTTTTGCAATTTTGAGTTCGCATTTGCGAACCCCCTGTCGCAAATGCGACATCTGCCTGTTAAGTGCTGAGAATTCCGGGTTTTTATTCACTTTTTCGTATTTTTGAACCCTAGCTTCGGAGTGAGGCGATTTTTAGAGGGGATTTTCATGCCAAATCATTGGGTAAGTATCAATCAATTTTCAACTATATTTCATGATTTTATACAAGATTTAACATCAAATTCATGGGAAACTATGGAAAAATTTGGGGATTTCGTCAATGTTTTGAAAAATAAAAATTTGGGATTTGGGAGTCGAATAAGACTCGGATTTGAAAACAAAACACATATTTGGACTCGTAAGGCTGTGAGTAGTCAAGACCTACCCTTGGACCCAGGTTTTGACCGGGCGGGCACGGGGTTTGACTTTTGTTGACTTTTTAGGAATTGAACAAAAATCATAGCTTTATTAATTGAAATTGTTTTCTCTTGCATTGTGTGGTATATTCAATTTGTCATTGGCTAGATTGAGTCGAGCGGAGGCGAATTCGTAGAGGTAAAGGTTAAGTTGAGTGTTGAGTTAGCCGGATCGAGGTAAGTGTTTTGCCTAGCTTTGTTGAGGGAATTTTTCCTCCTATTTGTCACTGTTTTCTACATGCGGGGGTGATACATATATGAGGTGACAAGCGTATATGTATGTGCCAGGGTTAACCATGCTCGGGGTGGATTATGTTATATTTGTGTTTGTAGAATTTTGTGACATTCTGCTTAATGCCTTTTTTGACTCTTAGATACTAAGGACATAATATTAAATGATAGATATCAAGACTTAGTTTGTTACAACTTAATCAAACTTGATGGAAATTGTAAGAATACATTGATGTGTCTGATTCAGTCATCTCTATGCGAAATCATTACTACATTACTATAACCGATATTCTTGAGATGCTAGACTCTATACTTGTGCTGTGAATCAATTATGAGATTCGTGGAAATATTTTAATAATACAATTCTTGAGGGTTGTTGAACCATTGTTGACTTGGAAAGTTGTGATTGGGAATTGTCTGGAATGTCTATTAAAACACTCTCCTTGATGTCCGTTATGCTTCCTGCCTTATTTGTACGGTTGTATATATGCTTGGTAAGGAAGAGTGTAAAGCACGAAGGGTGATGCCGTGCCATTGTTTATACATTATCATGTGAGGGAGAGTGTAAAGCACGAAGGGTGATGTCGTGCCATTGTTTATACATTATCATGTGAGGGAGAGTGTAAAGCACGAAGGGTGATGCCGTGCCATATTATTGAGAGTAAAAGCACGAAGGGTGATGTCGTGCCATATTATTGAGAATAAAAGCACGAAGGGTGATGCCGTGCCACATTATTAAGAGTAAAAGCACGAAGGGTGATGCCGTGCCATATCATTTGAGAGTAAAAGCACGAAGGGTGATGCCACGCCATTTTATTTATATTGTTATGCTTGTATGTTATGGTGAGGTCATGGTACAAAGGGTGTATCCGTGCAGGTGAGGACGAGGGATATGCATTCTGATGTGATATTTGTTTTCCCGTGTATACGGTTGTGCCCTTACTTTGAAATGTTATCGTTGTGTTTACATATTTGGTGTGACTTGTTGTTATTGTCCTGTACTCAACTTATCTGAATTGATGTTGCACTATCCATGTCCTTTACTTGCTTAACTTGAAATTACCATGTCTATTCCTGCTTTTATAATTATAATCATGTTGTATCCATTCTGGTGCACTTTAGTATAAGCCTTCCACCATGCTAGCCATTCATGCCTTTACTTGTTAACTTGTAAAGAACACGTGTTTTCTTCTTAATTGTTATATTTGTACTTAGGCTTCCAATATGCTAGTTAATTGAAGTTGATATTCCCTGTTTTTCAATTGTAGTTGTTACTCACGTGCTTTTCGCTTAGTCCATTACTGTGATCCACATGTGTTTCCTTATCCACTGTTGTTATTGGCGTATTTCCTACTTAGTAATTCCTATTATTGTGTTTTCGTGATATGGTTGGTACTATTATACGATTACTAAAAATATGACTGAACATATACAAATGTACCAAAATCAGGTAGTACGAATCACGAGCTTCTAAAATTTGGAATTTCAAAACTGATACAGTAAATACACGTTCTGTTTGAAGGTTACATAAATGGATAAACAATAACCTAACTACCAAGAACAAGCGGCAGCTATATCCAAACGCATGAACATCTTCCGAATCAGCACCCGAGGTCATCAGCAATTTCGCTCCAAAATCTGCACGGGATGTGCAAAAGTGCAGTATCAATACAACTGACCCCATATACTAGTAAGTATTTTGTCTAATATGGCATGGCATCACCCTTCGTGCTTTTATTCTCAATAATATGGCATCACCCTTCGTGCTTTTATTCTCAATAATATGGCATGGCATCACCCTTCGTGCTTTACACTCTCCCTCACATGATAATGTATAAATAATGGCACGGCATCACCCTTCGTGCTTTACACTCTTCCTTACCAAGCATATATATATATATATATAACCGTAACAAACTAGGTAGGAAGCATAACGGGCATCAAGGAGAGTTTTTTAATGGACATTCCAGACAATTCCCAATCACAACTTTCCAAGTCAACAATGGTTCAACAACCTTCAAGAATCGTATTATTCAAATATTTCCACGAATCTCATAATTGATTCACAACACAAGCATAGAGTCTAGCATCTCAAGAATATCGGTTATAGTAATGTAGTAATGATTTCGCATAGAGATGACCGAATTAGACACATCAATGTACTCTTACAATTTCCATCAAGCTTGACCAAGTTATAACAAACTAAGTCCTGATATCTATCATTTAATATTATGTCCTTAGTATTTAAGAGTCAAACAAGGCATTTAGCAAAGTGTCACAAAATTCTACAAACACAAATTTAACATAAGCGACCCCTCAAGCATGTTTAACCCTGGCACATACATATACGCTCGTCACCTCATATATGCATCACCCCCAGTATGTAGAAAACAATGACAAATAGGAGGAAAAATTCCCTCAACAAAGCTAGGCAAAACACTTACCTCGATCCGGCAAACTCAACATTCAACTTAGCCCTTTTTTCCTCTATGAATTCGCCTCCGCTCGACTCAATCTAGCCAATGACAACTTGAATACACCCCACAATGCAAGAGAAAACAATTTCAATTTATAAAGCTATGATTTTTATTCAATTCCTAAAAAGTAAACAAAAGTCAAACCCTGGGCCCGCTCGGTCAAAACCCGGGTCCAAGGGTAGGTTTTGACTACCCATAGCCCGACGAGTCAAAATTTGAGTTTTGTTTTCAAATCCGAGTCTTATTCGACTCTCAAATCCCAAATTTTCATTTTCCAAAACTTTGACAAAATCCCCAAACCAAATTCCGATCTTCCTCCAACATGTAATAAACCCTCCAAAAGTCTATAGCAACATTCCCATAACACCTACCGTTAATCATCCAATCCTCTACATTTCTTCTCAACTCGTAATCCAGCAATAGTTTGTCAACAAGAACATTCAGTCTCTGAGCCTCACGAATGCCAGAATTTTCATACCCAATCTCAACACCGCTACTCAATGGCTGACACGTAACACATACTACGTCATCTCATGGAAGAAGACCCATAAGTCAAAACACATGGTACCTGCCAACCGGCGAACTCTACTCCTATAGGAACACATAGTGCCAGCGCAACCTTAATCACACGAAACCGTCCGTGCCACCAAGAACTCATATCCTTCCCTCCGAAACTATCTGCAACCTTATACCTGCAAGTTTCAACGCTACACGGCGCATCGCCTCTAACACGCTACTCGCACACTACGAAAATCTCATAGCCAACTCTGAACCATAAGCAAATTGAACGCCTCATCAATCGAGAATCTTTCATTTAATCCAATCCAAGAAAACACCACGCCACGCAATATAGCCTTTATACCTATAGAAAACATCAACTCCGACCGTGGTCATAACCATGATAAATTCTTCGGAACTCATTAACACATAATCACGTGATCAGAACCAATTGCCTCTAACTCAATCGAGTCACGCAGACTGACAACCCGAAGACTCTAACAAGCATTTACCCCTCATTGCATCAGTCAAACAACCTCCTCAAATTCTCTGAAATGATAACATACGCACTCCATCGAATGGAAACCTCATACGAGACACACGATCCAATCTTATCATGCAGAAGATGGCCCACCGGTTATACTCAAATCGACACTTTGCCATGAACTTACCTTAATCACAATATCCAGGCCACAACAAATCTTTCCAAATCTGCGCTTACCAACCAGACATATAAACTCGCCTCGCATCACAAATGATTGACTGGAAGATTTGACACAACATCTGCTTCAGAGGTTAGACAACACATCGCGATGATGATCAAGCATCCACAACCCGTCGTAATCTATCTCAGCATCACCGATCGTCGGCACATAGTGAATATTGAGCGCACAACATCACATATGAGCGATCGGGAAGAGTCAAAGTTGTAGGTTTCAAGCTGAAACAAGGCCGCACAATAAGGAAAGAAGAAAAGGGAATTTTTTCCTAAATGCCTTGTAGCCTCCCGAGGATAGGTATGGACGTCATCATACCGATCCGCAGGACTCTACTAGACACTTACTCATGACTCGTAGAACCTACGAACCTAGTGCTCTGATACCACCTTATCACGACCCAAAAACCCCAAATTTTTCCATAGTTTTCCCTTGAAGTTGATGTTAAATCTTGTATAAAATCATGAAATATAGTTGGAAATTGATTAAAGATGCTTACCCAATGATTTGGCATGAAAATCTCCTCTCAAAATTGCCTCACCTTGAAGCTAGGGTTCAAAAAAATGAAAAGTGAAGCAAAAACTCGGAATTCTTAGCACTTAACAAGCTGCAGATGTCGCATTTGCGACAAGGGGTTTGCAATTGCAAACCCGGAATTGCGAAAAAATGCATCCCAATTGCGATGCCTGAAGAGATCCTGTTGAGGTCGCATTTGCGACAAATTCTTCGCATTTGCGAAGACCAGCCTTCGCAAATGCGGCTGGTTCATCGCAAATGCAAAAACTGCCCAGTCGCCCAGGCTTTGCAAATGCGAGCTTTCATCGCAATTGCGATGGCCGCATTTGCGATCAATTCTTTGCAAAACTTGGGATTTTTGGGTCGTGACACTAATAAAATAAACAAATCAAAAAAAGGAAAAGGGATAAGGAATTTAAAGAAAGGCCGAAAGCCCATTTGAAACACATCTGCTAAAAGAAAGGGAAAAGGAAAAAAAGGGAACACAACTTGCTGTTAAGACAAATAGAAGCAAGGAAGGGTTTCAGGAAAAAAAATCCCTTAGAAAGAAAGGAAGAAAGCATCGAACAGGAAAAACAAAAGAAAGAGAGTCTCGGTGTTTCTTTAGCGCCGAAGATCGTGTTTCATCTAATCTTTGACATACAATTCCTTGAGTTTCAGCAATACACTCCAGGTAGTTACATGTATTTCTTCCTCTTTTAAGACAGTGGAATTTTATATACATAATTCTGGTAGGGCTGAGTAGATATAATTTTGGAATTGGATTAAGAATTTGAAAGATAAAGTTAAGGTAATTGGGAGAAATTCATGAGATTTTTCTGTGAATTAACTGGGTATATCATATGAATAGGTTGTATTTAATTTTGAATTATTCTCAAATACCAGTAGCATAAGTATAAATTGACGAATTAAGAGTCAAAAATGAAATCAAAGGGTTGGGTATTCTAAATTAGCTATGAATTAGCTAACACAAGGAAATTAACATGAGATCGATATTATGTAATTATAAATTGATTGGAGGAAGTTGTACGAATCGGACGCCAAAACTCATGAAAATCAAACTAAACTTCAAGAACTTCTAGAATCACAACCGAGCATCCGAACTCTATCAAATCAACTCCGAATGGCGCCAAACTTTGCAGACAAGTTCCATATGACAAGATGAACCTACTCGAAGCTTCAAATCACACATGACAACCTCGAAATGATGAATCACGCCTCAAGCCGAAATCAATGAACTTTGAAACTTCAACCTCCACAACCGATGCCAGAACCTATCAAATCACCTCCGATTGACCTCAAAATTCGCACACAAGTCACATTTGACATTACGGACCTATTCCAATTTCCAGAATCGAAATCCAACCCCGATATCAAAAAGTCCACTCCCGGTCAAACTTCTCAAAAATCCAATTTTCGCCAATTCAAGGCTAATTCCACTACGGACCTCCAAATTACCATCCGGACGCGCTCCTAAGTCTGAAATCACCCAACCATGCTAACGAAACTGACGAAACTCCATTCCGAGGTCAATTGCCAAAAAGTCAAACTTGGTCAACTCTTCCATCTTAGAACCTAAATATTGAATTTCATTTCCCCCAAACCGATTCCGGATAACTTGAAAACCAATACTGATGATTTACGCAAGTCATAATACATCATGCGGAGCTACTCGAGCCCTCAAACACCGAGCGAAGTGCAGATACCCAAAACGACCAGTCGGGTCGTTACAATTAGTTAGTTTCTTCTTATTATTATTATTATTGATAATGACCAATACACCCTTATTACAAAAAAATAGGATATCACATCCTCCCCACCTTATGAAATTCGATCCCCGAATTTACAACAAGTGCATACCTGAAGACTGAAATAAATGAGGATACTTTGCTTACATATCTTTTTCTACTTCCCAAGTAGCTTCTTCAACGGTGTAATTTTTCCATAGGACTTCCATTAACGCAATTTATTTTGACCGTAGCTTCCTTACTTGCCTATCAATAATAGCCATCAGCTCCTCCTCATAAGACAACTTCTCATCAATCGGTATAGTAGGTACTTGAAGCACTTGAGGTGAGTCTAATATACATTTTCTTAGCATTGAGACATGAAACACTAGATGAATAAAGGACAACTCAGGAGGAAGTGCCAAATGATAAGGCACAGCTCCCACTCGGTCTAGTATCATACGGTCTTATAAACCTGGGGATCAGCTTGCCTCTTTTCCCAAACCGCATCACACCTTTCATGGGAGAGATTCATAGGAACACTTTGTCTCCAATTGCGAACGCTAAGTCTCTTCTTCTCTTATCTGCATACGATTTTTGTCTATTTTGAGCTATAAGCAATCTCTGTCTGATCAACTGAAATTTTTCCATAGCTTCTTGTACTAAGTAAAGTCTCAATAAGTTAGTCTCACCAGTTTCAAACCATCCGATAGGAGAACGATATCTTCTACCATACAATGCTTCGTTCAGTGCCATTTGAATACTGGACTAGAAGCTATTGTTGTAAGCAAATTCAGCTAAAGGTAGATAAGCGTCCTAACTACCTCCAAACTCAAGAATGCATGCTCTCAACATATCCTTCAAGATCTGTATAGTACGTTCAGACTGTCCGTCTGTCTGTGGATGAAATGCAGTGCTAAGATCTACTCGTGTACCCAATGCTTCTTGAAAAGATTTCCAAAAGTGTGAGGTAAATTATGATCCTCTATCAGAGATGATGGATATTGGAACTCCGTGAAGTCGGACAATTTTGTTCATAAATATCTGCGCATACCTCACTCCACCATATGTAGTGTTCACTGGAAAAAAGTGTGCTGATTTTGTCAGTCGATCTACAATCACCCATAGAAAGTCATAACCTCTAAGGGTTCATGGTAGCCCGGTGACAAAATCCATAGTAATTCTTTCCCATTTCCACTCTAGAATCTCAATTTGTTGTAGTAGTCCTGTGGGTCGCTAATGCTCAGCCTTGACCTGCTGACAAGTCAAACAATTAGAAACAAAGCTAGCAACATCTTTCTTCATACCTTCTCACCAATAAAATTGCTTCAGGTCATGGTACATTTTTGTGGACCCAGGATTTATAGTGTATCTAGAGTTGTGGGCTTCTTCAAGATTAGCTTATCTAAACCCATCTACGTCTGCTACACATAGCCTGTTACTATTCGAAGAACACCATCACTTTCAACAATCATATCCTTGCTTTTACTAGCCAAGGCCTCATTGTATTTGCATAATCGCTCATCCTCATATTAGGTGGCCTTAATGCGCTCGACTAATGAAGACTTAGCCTGAAAACAAGCCAACAATGCCTCTGAATTTCCGACACTTAATCGGACGCATGTACCCTCTAGTCTATGCATATCTTCAACCAAAGGTCTCCTTGCAGAAACTATATGTGCTAAAATTCCCATAGATTTTCTGTTCAATGCGTCAGCCACCACATTGGCTTTTCCAGGATGATACAGAATAGAATAATCATAGTCTTTGAGTAGTTCCATTCACCGATGTTGTCGAAGATTCAGATCTCTATGCTGAAAGATATACTTCAGACTTTTATGGTCAGTATAAATCTCACAAGTTTCACCGTATAGGTCATGCCTCCAAATTTTTAAAGAAAATACCACTGCAACCATCTCCAAATCATGTGTAGGATAGTTTTACTCTTGCCTTTTCAATTGTCTCGACGCATAAGCAATAACATGACCATTTTGCATGAGAACATCCTAATCCCACCCTCGATGCGTCACATAACACCGCAAATCCTCCGGAACTTGATAGTAAGGCTAATATTGGTGCAATTGTCAAACATGTTTTGAGTTTTTAAAAGTTCTGCTCACGTTCCTCCGCCCACTGAAACTTTGCATTTTTCTGCGTTAGCTTAGTCAATGGCGCTGCTATTCTGGAGAAATCCGACACAAAACGCCTGTAATAGCCTGCTAAGCCTAAAAAGTTGTGAATCTCTGTAGGATCTGGGCCATTTCTGCACAGCTTCGGTCTTCTTAGGATCTACCATAATTCCATCTTTGGATACAACATGCCCTAGAAATAATATTGAGTTTAGCCAAAATTCAGTGTTTGAGAACTTAGCATAAAGCCGATGTTCTCGCAATGTCTGCAACATAATCCTCAAATGATTCTCGTGTTCACCTTGGCTACGAGAATATATCAGGATATCATTGATAAATACTATTACAAATCTATCCAGAAACGGCTTAAACACCCTATTCATTAAATCCATGAATGTAGCTGGAGCATTAGTCAGTTTGAAAGGCACCACAAGAAACTCATCGTGCCCGTATCGAGTTCTTAATGCAGTCTTAGAATATCTTCATCTTTGATTCTAAGTTGATGACAACCAGAACGAAGGTCAATCTTTGAAAAGTGGGCAGCTCCTTGTAACTGATCAAACATGTCATCTTTACGAGGCAAATGATATTTATTGCGTATTGTTATCTTGTTCAACTGCCTGTAGTTAATGCACATTCTCAGGGATCCATCTTTCTTCTTTACGAACAGTACTGGTGCACCCCATGGTGATACACTAGGTCTAATAAAACCCTTATCTAACAAATCCTGTAACTGTTGCTTTAGCTCCCTCAACTCTGCTGGTTCCATTTGATATGGGGGTATCGATATGGGTTGTGTGTCAGGTAGCAAATCAATACCAAAGTCTATTTCTCGTACTAGAGGCAATCTTTGTAAATCCTCAGGAAATACATCAGAAAATTCTCTCACTACTGGTACATTTTCTATACTAATTGTTTCCTTTCTTGTGTCATTTACAATAGCTAAGAGACCCAAGCAACCTTTCTTCAAAAGTCGCTGAGCTTTCATAAAAGATACAAAACTGGGTTCGTTTGGTATCTCAAACTTAACTATCTTTGCATCACAATCGACGATAGCATAGCAAGAAGATAACCAATCCATTCCCATCAGCATGTCAAAGTCAATCATATCAAGTACAATAAGGTCATCTAGAGTATCTTTACCCTCAACCCGAATCTGACAAGCACGATACACGTATTTAGCTAATAGAGACTCTCCATCAGGAGTAGCAACTAGAAAAGGGTCATTCAATAGCTCAGGATGTCTACTAAACCTCAAAGCAAAGTACGAGGACACATGGGAGTGAGTAGATCCGGGATCAATCAACGCAAGTGCATCAAATGAACAGACAGAAAGAATACATGTAACTACAACATTCGAGGCCTGAGCATCCTATCTAGTAAATGCAAAAACTCTCGCCTGACCACTACCAGCATTCCCGTGTCCTTGATTCACAGTAGCACGGTCTCCAGCACCTCGATCTTTATTTCCTGTACCTGTGGCACCTAAAGTATTACGAGTAGTCTGAGTAGGTGTAGCTGACTGAATAGAAGCCTGGTTGAAATTCCTCAGAGGCTGAGGGCAATACCTCAAGTGATGTGCCAACTGGCCACACCGAAAGCACTCTCCAGTTAGAACATGACACTGGCCCAAATGTGATCTACCACAGGTCTGGCAGACTGGAGTAGTGGCATATATCTGCCCAGAATTACGATGTCCAGATGCTGATGGTCCCCTAGTACCCTGTTTGTAATGTGGTCTGTATATGGACTGTGAAGACAGGTATGTCCCTGTTTGAGAACCCTGTTGTTGTTGTCCATGATTTCCTACTCTTCGATTTTCACTAAAACCGCCACTGAAAAACCCTCCTATCTTGGCCTTC
Source organism: Nicotiana attenuata (assembly GCF_001879085.1). NCBI lineage: Eukaryota > Viridiplantae > Streptophyta > Magnoliopsida > Solanales > Solanaceae > Nicotiana > Nicotiana attenuata. The sequence continues at coordinate 296,655 of NW_017670547.1, forward strand.
TTACGTAAATCACTAGCTGCACGCTCATCACGTCCCTTGTTTTCATTCTTTCTAGCAAGGTCGACTGCATTAGAGTAGGATAAAGTCTTCATTTGTGGTGCTACTGCAGTGTAGAGACAAACAACCAATCTATCAACAAACCTCTAAACTCGAGCTTCTTCGGTAGGCACTAAGTAAGGAGCATATCTAGCCAGCTTGCAAAACTTGTTGTTATATGTTGACACCTCCATATCTGGAGTGTGAAACAATCTCTCAAAGTCTCTAGCATATTTTTGCATTAGGCTTTCTAGAAGAAAATGATTCAAGAACAACTTAGTGAACTCGTCCCATGTCAGTGGTGTTGCTCCTACTGGCCTTTCTAGAAACACAGTTTCATACCATGTATTGGACATATCCTCTAGTTTGTATGCTGCGAGCTCCATGGCTCTCTCACTAGAATATCCTAGAGCACGTAATGCCCTAAGTGTGCCATCCAGGAAACTTTGAGGATCTACTGAATTATCAGAACCTGTGACTTTTGGTGATTTCAATTTTAGGAACTCTTGTAGGGATACTTCTTTATTCCCGAAAGTCTGAGTCTGTGCAGGTGCTTGTGTCTGTAAAGTAGCCTGAGGAGTTGAACTTCCACCATTAGTAGGCACCAATGCCTCTAACACATTCAATAACCTTGCCATTGCGTCTGCAGGTAAGGCAACAGTAGGTACAACAGTTGGCACTGGTGATAGAGCGTCCTGAACCCCCTGTTCTTGCACTTGATCTGGCATAGTAGCTTTGGGGTTGACCCATGTTTCCAACTTCAGGTTGAGGAGCACCCTGTCTTCTAGTTTGATGAACCCCAACTTATGCAAAATATTTCGAAGAGGATAAGTGGTTACAACACATATGGGATGACATTGAATGTATGGTTTTAGCTTTCTAGAGGCGCTTATCAAAGCGAGCGCTAATTTTTCTAGATGGGGATACCTAGTTTCGGCCTCACCTAAGGTCCGACTAACATAATAAATAGGGAATTACGTACCTTGTTCTTCTTGGACAAGGACTCCACTTACCTTTATCTTCGATATTTCTAGATACAAGTAAAGTTGTTCATCTGCCCTCGGCGTGTGAAGCAACGACGGGATCGATAAGTACCGTTTAAGCTCCTCCAAGGCCTATTGGCATTCTGGAGTCAATGTGAAGTTACTATTTTTCTTCAGCAACAAAAAGAATCGAGGGCTCTTATCGGAGGACCTCGAGATGAATCGCGCAGGGCGGTTATGCGCCCCGTTAACCTCGGCACGACCTTTGCTCTACTACCGTGATGTCCTCGATAGCTTTGATTTTGTTGGGGTTGATCTCGATTCCTCGATTGGATACCATGAAGCCGAGAAATTTGCCAGAGCCGACCCCGAATGCGCACTTTTGTGGGTTAAGTTTCATGTTGTATTTCTTCAATATATTGAAAGTTTCCTACAAATGCTTCAAATGGTCCTCTGTTCGTATGGACTTAACTAGCATGTCATCAATATAAACTTCCATAGATTTCCCTATTTGTTCTTCAAAAATTCGATTTACTAGGCGTTGATAAGTTGCACCAGCATTTTTTAATCTGAATGGCATTACATTATAGCATTAGGTCCCATACTTAGTAATGAACGAGGTCTTTTTCTGGTCTTCCGGGTTCATCTGTATTTGGTTGTACCCGGAATAGGCATTGAGAAAATCGAGGATCTCGTGGCCGGCCGTGGCATCGATCATGCGATAGATGTTAGGCAAAGGAAAAGAATCCTTGGGGTATGCTTTTTTTAGGTCTTTGTAATCTACACACATTCTAAGTTTGTTCCCCTTCTTAGGGACTACTACTATGTTTGCCAACTATTCGAGATATTTTACTTCCCGGATGGACCCTATATTAAGATTTTTGGTTACCTCGTCTTTGATGAGAATGTGTTTGACCTCAGATTGGGGTCTTCTTTTTTGCTTCACCGGATGGAACTTCAGGTGCAGGCTTAGTTTATGGGTGGTGGTTTCTGGTGGGATCCCTATCATATCAAGATGGGACCAAGCAAAGCAATCCATGTTAGTTTTAAGGAATTGAATAAGTTTTCCCTTGAGCTCGGGAGCTAGCCCTGTGCCCAGGTATACCTTTTGTTCGGGCTGGTGTTCAGTAAGTATGATTTGTTGCAGCTCTTCAACCGTTGACTTGGTGGCACCGAAATCATCGGGGACTATGAAAGATCGAGGAACCCCATAGTCATCATCCTCGTCAGTCCCCTGCTTCTCTGATTGGGTCGAGGCCGGTGTCTGTGGTTGCTATTTGACTTCTTGTTTTCCCTTCGAATTTGACCCCTTCATTGATGAGAGTGCTGATATCGGTATTACTTCGTTGACGAAAAAAATTCCCTTGGTGGCAAGTTGCTCCACGTAGACTGTTTTGACTCCCTCTGCAGTCGGGAACTTTAGATTCTAGTGAAGGGTCGAGGGCACCGCCCTCATGTTGTGGATCCATGGCCTCCCGAATAGGGCATTGTACCTCATATCGCTCTCCATCACATGGAACTTTGTCATTTGGATGGTCCCGACCACGTTCACTAGCAAAGTTATTTTTCCTTTGGTGGTTTTACACGCCATGTTGAAGTCGTTTAGCACTCAGCTGCGGGCACAACCTGATCATGAAGGCCGAGCTGTTCTACGACCACTGATAGAATAATGTTGGCCGAGATACGTGGATCAATTAAAACACGTTTAACTTGAGTCTTATTCATAAATATAGATGTTACTAGTGCGTCGTTATGGGGTTGCACGATCCCTTCTATATCCTCATCATTGAAAGACAGGGTTCCTTCTGGTACATAATCACGAGTTCGCTTCTCCCTTGTGATCGACACCTTGGTGCGTTTCAATATTGGTCCTTAAGGAATATCGACCCCTCCAACAATAATGTGAATCACGTGTAGTGGATCTTCTTGCTCGTTCTCTCTGTTTGAATCTCTGTTTTTGAAGTGATTCTTGGTCCGATCACTTAAGAATTCTCGAAGGTGCCCCTTGTTGAACAACCAGGATACTTCCTTCCTTAGTTGCCTGCAATCTTTTGTTGTATGGCCATGGGTGCCACTATACTTGCACATCTGATTGGGATTTCTCTAGGCTGGATCGGTCTGCAGAGGTCGAGGCCATCTAGTATCTTTGATACATCCGATGGCTGATACAATGGCGGATGTATCAACGTTGAAGTTATATTCTGATAGTCGCAGTTCTTCTTTGGGCCCCGCATCCCTATCGAAACCATTTTTGCTCATGAGCCCCCGAGAGCTCTGACCTTGATCGTTTCTCCTTTCACCTCGAATAGGGTTGCGCCCAGGTCCGTTGCCTCTCCGGTCTCCATTGTATGGCTGGTAGAGATCCCTGCTCGAGCGTGGCTCTTGTCCCTTTTGACTCTGTCTACGGGATTGATAGGATAAACGCACCTGGAAGGAGTCCCTAGCTGATTGTCTTCGACCCTAATCTTTGATTGGTACCGATTATGCACATCAGCCCAGGTAACAGCTGGGTATTCGATCATGTTTTGTTTTAGTTGCTGTGAAGCCACCGAGCTTTGTACGTTTAATCCTTGGGTGAAGGCTTGAATGGCCAATTCATCAGCGATCGGTGGTAGATCCATACGTTCCATTTGAAATCGAGACACGAACTCTCTGAGCATCTCGTTATCTTTCTGCCTTACCTTGAAAAGGTCGGTCTTCCTAGTCCCGACATTTAAAGCTCTAGCGTGTGCTTTAATGAATGAATCTGCAAGCATAGCAAAAGAATCAATGGAGTTGGGTGGTAAGTTATGGTATCATATCATCGCTCCCTTCGACAGGGTCTCCCCGAAATTCTTCAACAATACGGACTCGATGTCATCGTCCTCCAAATCATTCCCTTTAATCGCACATGTGTAAGAAGTGACATGCTCGTTGGGGTCGGTCGTTCCATTATACTTGGGAATTTCTGGCATGCGGAACTTCTTGGTAATTTGATCAACCCTGAAATTATAGGTTTCCACCTTTTTGTCATTTGCTTCAATTTTCTTCTCCCCCGATACAACTCGCTTTATTAGTTCCTTGAGAATCTTTATGATTGCGGGATCGGTCCCTGATTCACCTCCGTTCGATCTCTTTGGCACCGATTCGGCTCTACGAACAACTTCCTGTGATGGCTCGGGCTCGATCCTGCTTGGTGCATGGTTCTGGTTTTGGAGTTGTGCTATTGCAGCTTGTTGAGCCTGCAACATTTTGAATATCACTCGAAGGCTGATCCCGCCTTCTTCACCGCCACGTGCATTCTGACCGGCTGATCGAACGTCTCTACGAATGCTACTCTCAGGATCAACGGCCAAATTTGCATTAATGGCAACATGGGAACTAATGTCGATTGGGTCTACAGCCGGGACTCCATCGAGGTCAACTGGAGGTTTCGTTCCCTGGGGCGGCTATGTTCTCATTTTCGTTATGGAGACCAAGGCCATTGTCTGTGTGTGTGGGTGCCGCTTGAGGGTTTGACATGCTGATCCTGGAATAAAAGATACTCACAAGAACAAGTATAAAATAGTGTGTGTCACGAAAGTTAGTACCAGGCAATCACTATTATCCTTAGCCCCACGGTGGGCACCAAACTCTTTACCCTATAAATGGATAACAATTGAATTTATATGTGGTTTTAAGGACACGTGATTTCACTTCGCACAAACTGAGAAAAGATGTAAATTGATATTGAAATTGACTGCAAATTCTGATAAAAGCAAACCAAAATACATGTATAGCTTTGGCCCTCAAGCTAGGTCGCCCTCGAACCAAACGAATATTTTACTGAAAAATATGAACAGAGCAACAGAGTATTGAAAGCTTAAGAGAAAGGTAGTATATTGCTATTGCGTGAATATGATGCCTTTTACAAATGATCAGACCCCCTTTATATAGTAGGGGAGTCCTACCTTTGATACAATTCTAAATACAGTAAGAAATCCCATGATTAGCTAATGAATCGACCTCTTCTTGATATCTGCCGAGATTTCTGCCGTGATCCTCGCCCGATTGCGGATATTTTAACTTTCAGTTATTTGGCTCGGTAAACTTCTGTTGGCCCAAGAACAGGTGAAGTTTTGAAGAATGACAAATGAACTCAGTCATGGACCAGGTCCATCTTGTGAAGCCCAGTCATGATCAACCTATACATGTGAGATACACCTGAAGGAGATAAGTTCTACTGATAAAGCAGCAATATCTCCTGATCTGATCGAAAAGGTTGCATATTAGATAAGGAGAGAAAGTCTCCTTATATGAAGAGAACACAATCCAGGATAAAGATAGTGTTAGAGTTTGATATCATCATGAACTCTTCTGCGATAGAAGAGCAGCAATTGAGTCCCAATCAAACTCTGATTACTATCCTATTAAATAACAGTGATTGTTCTCTTTTACAGGTATTGCACAAATGCAGAAGTTAAACTAAATTGAGAGCAAAAGAGCAAGGCGATTTGCAAGCAATTTATGTGAGATTTGAGTATGCACTCCTGAAGCTACTTGAACGAGATAGAAGAATCAGTTCCATTGTGTCTTTCTTTTATTCTAGTTCAATTGTAGTAGGTGGTTTAAAGTTGTACCTTTCAACTTTCATAGAAGCATTTGTATTAGGTACTTAGAGTTTTCAAGTTAGAGTTAACTTGAAGTTGTCGCAGCAGTTGAGGCTGTGTGCCACAACGGGATTAGAGTTAATCCTTAGGTTTATAAAGAGTTTTGTAAATGCTGTTTTGGCTTAGTGATTTTAGTGGATGTTTGGAAAAATCCTACTGAGTAGTAGGTCGTGATTTTTTCACCTTTTGAGCCAGGTGTTTTCCACGTAAAAATCTCTGTGTTCTTTACTTTCAGTATTTATTATTCCGCAAACAGTAGTTGGAACACCTAGAAGAACCAGGTTCTTCTATAGAGTAGTTAAGCGAAAATTAGGTACCACACAAATCACCCCCCCCCCCCTCTTGTGTGGCATTGACGCTTAAAACTTCAATTGGTATCAGAGCGGGTTATCCTTGAAGAGGCTAACACCTTAGGAAAAGATCAAGATGGGTGCACCACCTGGAAACTGGGAAGGACAATCCACTGCTAGGCCTCCACTCTTCAACGGTTAGTACTATTCCTAGTGGAAGAACAGGATGAGAGATCATATCATAGGAGAGGACTATGAACTCTGGGACATAGTCACTGATGGTCCCTTGGCAACTACAAAGAAGAATGAGGAAGGAGTGGATGTGCCAAAGACAAGAGCTGACTGCACTGCTGAAGATTTGAAGAAATGGGAGAAGAATGCCAAGGCCAAGAAATGGCTTGTGTGTGGACTGGGTCCAGACGAGTACAGCAGGATTCAAAGCTATACTACCGCAAAAGAAATATGGGACACTTTACAAGTAGCTCATGAAGGAACTCCTCAAGTAAAGAGATCAAGAGGAACATCGCTATACTCTCAATATGAGAACTTCATTATGAAGGAAGGAGAATCTATCAAGGAGATGTACACAAGGTTCACAACACTAACAAATGAACTTAAATCTCTTGGGAGAATTATCCTTGAAGAAGACAAGGTTGAGAAAATCATGACAAGAGTCTTACCAGTGACTTGGGAAAGCAAAATCACTGCTATTTAGGAATCAAAGAACATTGCTACCCTCAAGCTAGATGAACTGATTGGAAATCTCACTGCCTATGAACTAAGAAGGCAAACCATAAAAATGGATGTACCCAAGAAGGAAAGAAGTCTGGCTCTCAGAATAGCTGAAGGTGCAGATCTGGAGGATGATGAAGTAGCCATGATCACTAGAGATTTTAAAAAGTACCTGATGAGAGGAAAGGGTTCTTCAAGAGGTACAACCGTCAATAAACCTAAGGCTCCTGAGAAATAGACCAATGAGGGCTGCTACAAATGTGGTAAGACTGATCACATGATCAAGAACTGTCCTCAATGGGAAATTGAGTGGAAGAAGGAAAGGGCTGAACGAAGGAATAGGAAGAAGGAACAGGTTCAACCCAAAAAGAACAAAGGATCAACAAAGGCTATGGTTGCTGCATGGGGAGAAACATCAGATGAGGACTCAGAAGATGAAGCTGGAGATGAACAAGCACTTATGGCCATTGGAGAATCAGATGATGAACAAGAGGTAAGTGTCCTTTATCTCAAAGACAAGATTAAATTCCTGTCTAAACAAAGGTTGTCTGAACTATTGCTAGACTTCATTGATCAGTCTGAGATAATTAACAATGAGAAAAGGGAACTGTCTAGGGAATGTGTAATCCTAAAAGCCAAGTGCAAGAATCTAGAATCTAGGGCTAATGAGAGTGACAGTAAAAATGCTGAGTTGAAGAACCAGGTTCTTGAACTTGACACCAGTGTCCTAGAACTTAGGTTTGAGAACTTAAAATTGAAACTAGGAACAGGTTAGAAGAAACCTGATCACACCCATCTCACTCTAGAAGAAAACTTAGGAAAAATGAAGGATGAGATGTACAGGAAGGATGAGCAGATAAAAGTCTTATAAGAAGATCTAGGGAGGTTAAAACATGAACTAGACAGAACTTGCAAATGGAACAAGACTTCTGATGCACTTTCCTGGCTACAAAAGCATCACAGTAGCAACAAAAGAGGACTTGGCTATGGGACTCAAACACCTAAGTGGGATCCTAAAAGCAAGTACCTCACTCTTCCTGAGAACAAAATCTGCACACACTGTGGCAAGACTGGCCATTACAAAAATGCATGTAATGCAAAAGATAAGGCTAGTCAAAAGAACAAAGCTTTTGTTCAAGAGAAAAATAGGCTGCCTGGGTGGGCTAAAAGGAATTTGATTTATCCTTTTGCCTATAGAAAGGGACCCAAACTTCCTAAGACTAACCCTTGATTTTTTTTTTTTTTTGCAGGTCCAAGTGAAGGGAAGTAGCCAAGTATGCTACATGGATAGTGGCTGCTCAAAACACATGACTGGAAGCAAGAACCAGTTTCTTTCACTTGAGGACCTAAAGGGAGGTAATGTCTCCTTTAAAAATGGGAAGAAATGTGAGATTATTGGGGTTGGAAAGGTAGTTAAGACAGACTCACACTCCATTGAGAATGTTTACTTGATAGATGGCTTGAAATACAACTTGACCAGTGTGTCACAACTGTATGACAGAGGTAACCTTGTAGCATTCACCTCTACAAAATGCTTTGTGATTAACCTTACCACTGACAAGATTGTTTTGCGGGGAAAAAGAGTGAACAATATTTACATTGTAGATTTGTCTACTCTTTCAGAAAATGAAGTCACATGCCTAAGTGTGTTGGATAATGATCCCCTCCTATGGCACAAAAGACTTGGTCATGCTAGTCTGAATCAGCTAAACAAATTAGTCTCTAAGGACTTGGTGATAGGGCTACCTAACATCAAGTTTAAGGATGACAAAGATTGTGAGGCTTGTGCAAGGGGGAAGCAGGTAAGATCATCCTTCAAAAACAAGAAAATGGTAAGCACAACCAAGTCGTTGGAACTGGTTCATATGGATCTCTGTGGTCCAATGAGAACCTTGAGCAGAGGTGGAAAGAAATATGTGATAGTGCTAGTTGATGATTATTCTAGGTTTACCTGGGTACTATTCTTAAAATCTAAAGATGAAGCATTTGACATGTTTACTGCTTTTGTTAGGAAAACTCAGAAACAACTAGGTAATCAACTTGCATCTATAAGGTCTGATCATGGAACTGAATTTGAAAATGCTAAGTTTGCTGAATTTTGTGATGAGCATGGTATAGATCATAACTTCTCTGCCCCTAGGACTCCTCAACAAAATGGAGTAGTTGAAAGAAAGAACAGGACCCTTGAAGACATGGCTAGGACTATGCTTCTTTCTAGTAAACTGCCCCATAGCTTCTAGGCAGAGGCTGTAAATACTGCTTGTTACATTATAAATGGATGCATGACTAGACCTCTTGTAGAGAAGACTCCCTATGAGTTACTTAAAGGGAGAAAACCAAATATATCCCATCTTAGGGCATTTGGATGCAAGTGCTTTGTGCACAATAATGGAAAAGACTCCCTAGGTAAGTTTGATCCCAGAAGTGATGAGGGAGTATTCTTGGGATATTCTTCACATAGCAAAGCATATAAAGTATTCAATAAAAGAACTTTGTGTGTAGAAGAAAGTGTGCATGTTGTGTTTGATGAAACTAACATTCTTTCTGAGAGACAGGAACATGAAGATGAAGCCATTGGATTCGTAAAGGATTTGACTGAATTCTCAGCACAGGCTAAAGAGGCACCAAAAGAAGGAACATGTGATGGAACAGGTTCTTCCATTCAGGGCAGCCTGACAGGGGGAACTGATCAAAGAGGAACTGAAACTAATCCTCTAAAAGAATCTATTCATGATCCTGTTCCTCAGCAACAGAACATGGGAGAAACATCTAGCAGAAACCAGATGGTTGTGAAATCTCACAAGTATCAAAGTTCTCATCCTATTAAGAACATTATCACTGATCCAACATCTGGAGTCAAAACTAGATCACAATTGATTTCGTGCCGAACCTGGTCTCCATCTTCGAACTTCTCGTTCGATGAGACCCCAGGTCTCGCTGTTTCCGTTTTCTAGGTCACGCCTTAACCTCGTTAGAAAGCGGAGTTGGCTAGCTGCCGGCATATCTTTTACGTCACCGGCCACATAGTCCGCAGCGTCTTTCACTGCATCGCATTTGCCGGGGCTGAATCCCCTTTCTTGAGCGATCGCCTTCGCTCGTTGGCAGAACGCCTTGATGCGTGCGTCTAGTTTGTTGGGGTGACACTCCGCTTCTTTATACTCTTTGGAGGCGAGAAACTCCCGTTCCCTTCTCCTTTCTTACTCTTCCGAGGATGGTTCAGGGGGAGCCGGTTCCGCCTCCGGCTGAGGAGGGAAATTTCAATCGATAGGCGGTAGCTTCGACGAGCTGGGACGTGGAAGTGAAAACCCTAAATTTTAAACCCTACCCTTCTTTGCTACTCACTATCTAAGGAGCAAATCCGAAGTCGGTTCTCAAGGCCCAGAAGCTCGGGGATTGAATACCCCTATGTTCCAAGTGACTAGCTTGGCTGGTGATGCGTTCACCCACTTGCACGCTTCCTTCCAAGCATGAAATCCTGCATTTTTTATCTCTTATTGAACCTAAAAATGTTGTTGAGGCTTTGCAGGATGCAGATTGGGTGAACACAATGCAAGATGAGCTCAATAAGTTCGAAAGAAGTCAAGTTTGGCATCTAGTTCCAAGACCCAAGGACAGATCAGTTATTGGTACAAAATGGGTCTTCAGAAACAAACTTGATGAAGATGGAACAGTTATAAGAAACAAGGCAAGACTGGTGGTCCAAGGTTACAACCAAGAGGAGGGTATAGATTATGATGAGACTTTTGCTCCAGTTGCAACACTAGAGGCAATAAGACTCCACAGAGCCTTTGCAGCACACATGGAATTCACTCTTCATCAGATGGATGTCAAAAGTGCCTTCCTGAATGGCTACCTCAAAGAAGAAGTATTTTTGAAACAACCTCCAGGGTTTGAGAGCAAGGAATGTCCTGAGCATGCGTACAAATTAGACAAGGCTCTCTATGGACTCAAGCAGGCTCCAAGAGCATGGTATGAACGACTGTCCAAAATTCTGCTTGAACATGGCTACAAAAGAGGTAAAATTGACAGTACCTTATTCCTAAGGGAAAAAGGTAAGGATCTCCTTGTGGTACAAATATATGCTGATGACATAATCTTTGGGGCCACCACTGATAACCTAAGTAAGGATTTTGAAAAACTAATAGAGAGTGAACTTGAAATGAGTATGATGGGCGAGCTTAACTTCTTCTTAGGCTTACAGATCAAACAAAGTCCAAATGGAATCATGATCCATCAGCAGAAGTATGCAAAAGAGCTTATCAAAAAGTTTAAAATGGAAAAATCAAAAGAAATAGACACACCCATTGCAACTGCCACTAAATTAGACATTGATGAACCTGGTTCATCAGTTGATCAAAAGTTGTATAGGGGAATGATTGGTTCACTCTTGTATCTTACTGCCAGCAGACCTGACATTGTTTTCAGTGTAGGGCTTTGTGCTCGCTTTCAGGCTAATCCAAAAGAGTTCACTTGACTGCTGTCAAGAGGATACTAAGATATTTAAAAGGCACCACTGATTTGTGTCTTTGGTATCCTAAATGTAGTAATTTCAATCTAGTAGGATATGCTGATGTTGATTATGCAGGTTTCCTTGTGGATAGGAAAAGCACCTCAGGTATGGCTCACTTTCTTGGTTCATGTCTTGTATCATGGGCCATGAAAAAGCAAAATTCAGTGGCCTTATCCACAGCTGAGGTTGAATATGTTGCTGCTGCATCTTGTTGTGCTCAACTACTATGGATCAAACAACAGCTGATAGATTTTGGCATTGAAGTTGGTTGCATTCCTATATTCTGTGATAACACTAGTGCTATAAGTATGACAAAGAACCCTATTCATCATAAGAGGACTAAGCACATAGATGTTAGACACCACTTCTTGAGAGATAACTATGAGAAAGGATTGATCTCCATAGAATTTTGTGCTACTGATAAATAAATTGCTGACATCTTCACTAAAGCACTGAGTAGAGAAAACTTTGAGAGGAACAAGTTGGAATTAGGGATGATTAAGATCACCTAATAGGTCCAGCTCAGAATGCACAATGAAAAAAAAATTATTTTTTGGCTAGGAATTCAAAACATGTGTAAATATCTAGATTAATTCTTACTCAGCTTCATACTTTAATTAGTATACTCCTGTGACATGTGTTTATATGACTCACTGATCTCTTACAAAATTTTCTCTATTATGGCATTTGTGGCATGTTCAAGAGAGTTCTAAATGAAGAACCTGGTTCATCGGTATGGGTTCATATGAAAGCTCGGGTATGTTTTCTATACTCTGCACAATTAGAAAGATTAATAATTCAATCATGAGCAGAAGTCCTATACTTGTCAAATTACTAGAAAATTCTATCCGTTAGCATTGAACCAGTTCCGTCCATCTAGAACTCTAAACCTTAATTTTTGCCTAATATCTAGGGAAGCCAAATAGATCATTCAAAATCTGGAATTTCAGGTTGATTAGACTCCTATTTGACCACTGCAAAAGGCTGCCGTTACTTATTAAATGTGTAATCCCCTTTAAATACACATCAATTCTACAACCTTCATCATAGCTCCAAACCGTCAAAAAAACTCGTCTTCACTATCACCTGCCCTCTTCTCCAAAATTCCCAAATTCTTTCAAGAAATCAACAATCATACCTAACCAACAAGAAATCTTGGAACTCCTCCACCACCATCTCCCTCAAATTCATCCTCAACCACTCCACCCAGTGCATCTCCAAAACCTAGACTACGAAGGTTAAAAATGCTTGCTAGAAAGACTGTGGCATCTGGTGATCTGAGGAAGGCTTTAAATGAAAGGTTGAAAGCAAGCCAAGTGAAAGCAAGCAAAGCTCAAAAATCTGACTCCAGCTCTGAGTCTGAATCCTATCAATCTGCTACTGAGGGGGAAGGACATGGGTCTTCTGACTCTGAAAAGACTCAAGGATCATCTTCCAAGGTAAGGTCACCTGTAATTGAAAATTTAGAGACTAGGTTTGTTCTGGTTGGACCCATTAGGGATGTTGAGTTGCCTGAGATATGTAGAAGTGGAGGTAAAAAGAAGTTAGAAAAAGAAAAAGAGAGAGAGAGGGTGCATGTGGTGAAGAGAGGGAAACTGGGAATAGTGTAGTACCTGCTATTTGTGGGGTTGAACATGAAAGGGTAGAAGCGAGTGGCCTGAAGTCAGGGGGAAGTGGTTCTGGGGAAGCTACTGAGGGGTTGTTTCATCTGAGCAAACACAGAGATGAACCTGTTTCATATACTGAAGATACCCTGGCTGATCTACTGAAAAAGGTTGGGGCAAGCTATGACCCAAATAAACGCAGAACTCCCACAACAAAAGTCCCAAATGTTCCCAAGACTTCCAAGAAAAGAAAAGCTTCATCCCCAACACCTACTGCCTCTTCAGTTCCTAGGGGTAGAGCCACAAGAAGCAGGGTAAAACAGAGTGAAGCTAATCTACAAAAAGCCTTGGAAGAAAGTAAGAAAAAGAAAATGGATAAGGGAAAGGGAAAGATTGCAGAATCCTCAGAGGGTGTTGAGAAAGAAGAGATGGAACTGGTCCATCAAGAAAGGGGTACAACAGTGGAGGTTCCTACACCCAAGCCTAAAAAGCCCAAGACTTCCTCCAAGAAGTCTTCCTCTGTGTCTGAGGTTGTTGAACCTTCACTAGCCAAGAGGACAAGATCTGCAGTGAAAAACAAACAATCAAGAATTTCTGATGATGAAGACTGGAGTGGAGAAGAAGAAGAACATGATTCTGAGAAGGAACAGGACAAGTTTTCCATGTTTGGCAGAAGGAAAATTTTGAAGGGAAGACTGTTGAAAGACCTGGTGCAACCAGGAATGATTAGGTTGGTGGATGCTTTAGCAGCTCAGGGGTGGAAGGACATGGTTCTTCAGATGGATGGTAGGCTTGCCAGGAATGAGCTGATTGAATTTATGGCAAATGCTGAGGTTAAGGATGGCATAGTTAGAAGCCTGGTGAAAGGAGTTCAAGTGCAGTTTGATGCACAGAAACTGGGAGAGATTCTGGACATAACCTTTGAAGGGTTTGATGACTATACAAGGCAAAGGTGGCCTTGCCTGGACTCCCTCCCTACTGCCCTTGAAATCACCAAGAGGTTTTGTGATTCAGAAGAAGTGAATGAAGCCCGAGTTGTGCAGAAGAGTGAAATGAGGCCTGAGCACAAGGTTGTGTTTGAATTTGTCAACAAGTGCTTATTGCCCAGACAGGAGAGAAGGCACATTGCTAACTACATGGATCTGGTCCTTATGGAGTGCCTGGAGAGAGGAAAGTAAATCAATTGGCCTGGTTTCATTGTCAAGCTGCTAGACAGGGTCATAAATGGCTCCAAGGCTCATGCTACTCCATATGGCTTTATTCTAACCACAGTTCTGGACAGGCTGAATGTGCCTCTGAAGAAATGGGAAATGGCCTCAAGCAAGGAACACTTTGGCATCAATACTCTGCTTGCTTGTGACTATCCAGTCAATGCCATCCCAAATGAACCTGGTTCATACCAGAGGACACCCATCAACAGCAAGGTTAGGAGTCTGGTTTAGGAATGTGCAGCCAAGGATGCTGAAATGAAAGTCTCAAGGCACGTTTGGTTGAAGTAGAAGCTGAGGGGGATGGTCTCAGATCTGAGCTTGCCAAAGAAAAGGAGAAGAATGATGGAATTCTTCAGAACATGTTGAATCTTCTCCAAACCCAATCCCAACCCTCTAGTTCCTCCAAGCCTTAGGACTCCTAGATCCTGTCTCCTGCACTTGTTTACGTATACCCCCCCCCCCCGAGTCGACCCAGACTTAGGGACTTTCTCTATCTTTCAATTTTTTAGCTCATGGTTTGAGAACATGTTTTTCTCTTCTTTTTATGTAGATTGTAATAAGGTGGCAACATATCTACTAATCAAATGACCAACTGGTGATTTCTCTTGTTATAAATAATAATATTACATGACACATATAAGAATATATAAAAATAGAAGTAATAAAGATAAAGATAATACTAAATAAGAATATATAGACACCAATAGAATTAGAACCTATAGCAGAGAGATATGCCCCATATATACAACATATAGAAAAAAATAATATAATCTAGGAATAACATTAGTAGTATGAGACACTAATTACATAGACGCAAAAAAGAGATATTGTACTTTACACATTCTGAAATAAGTGATGTTTATAACCTAATTAACCTCGTCCTTGATGATAAGTGAATTTTCTAAATTTAGTGTTGATCGTTAAGCTGAGTTCTTACAGGTTCCAAATCAGTAAAAAGCACAGAGTTGTCATCATCAAAACGGGGGAATTGTTAGGCCCAAGTAAAAAAAAAACAGGTGAAGTTGAAGAATGACAAATGAACTCAGTCATGGACCAGGTCCATCTTGTGAAGCCCAGTCATGATCAACCTATACATGTGAGATGCACGTGAAGGAGATAAGTTCTACTGATAAAGCAACAATATCTCCTGATCTGATCGAAAAGGTTGCATATTAGATAAGGAGAGAAAGTCTCCTTATATGAAGAGAACACAATCCAGGATAAAGATAGTGTTAGAGTTTGATATCATCATGAACTTTTCTGCGATAGAAGAGCAACAATTGAGTCCCAATCAAACTCTGATTACTAACCTATTAAATGACAGTGATTGTTCTCTTTTACAGGTATTGCACAAACGCAGAAGTTAAACTAAATTGAGAGCAAAAGAGCAAGGCGATTTTGCAAGCAATTTATGTGAGATTTGAGAATGCACTCCTGAAGCTACTTGAACGAGATAGAAGAATCAGTTCCATTGTGTCTTTCTTTTATTCTAGTTCAATTGTAGTAGGTGGTTTAAAGTTGTACCTTTCAGCTTTTATAGAAGCATTTGTATTAGGTACTTAGAGTTTTCAAGTTAGAGTTAACTTGAAGTTGTCGCAGCAGTTGAGGCTGTGTGCCACATTGGGATTAGAGTTAATCCTTAGGTTTATAAAGAGTTTTGTAAAGGCTGTTTTGGCTCAGTGATTTTAGTGGAAGTTTGGGAAAATCCTACAGAGTAGTAGGTCGTGGTTTTTTCACCTATTGAGCCAGGTGTTTTTCACGTAAAAATCTTTGTGTTCTTTACTTTCAGTATTTATTATTCCGCAAACAGTAGTAGTTGGAACACCTAGAAGAACCAGGTTCTTCTATAGAGTAGTTAAGCGAAAATTAGGTACCACACAAATCACCCTCCTCTTGTGTGGCATTGACGCTTAAAACTTCAACTTCCTTCGATCTTGCTCGATCTCTATCCTACCTGGTTTCAATCTTGGCCGACCTCGATCTCGATCGGTCTCTGGGTCTCGAGTTCGGCAATCTAATTTTACACCGCAGTCCGATATAACATGGGGTCGAACCTTGGCCTGCCTCGTTGCAGGACAAACCCGATTTTGACCGTATATACAATATCATGATAATTAAGCAATGCGAACATTGTCGAGCTAAGCTTAGACCAAAATTAAGCTGAGTTAAGTCGAGCTAAATGGCAACCACATTGTCAAACCAAGCTTAGACCATAATTAAGCTGAATTAAGTCGAGTTAAATGCAAGCGAATCGAGTTGAGCTCCGAACTGGCTCGCCTCAGCTCAATGCGCAGGCCTAGAGTGAAGCTGATAGCGCGTTACTAAACGATGTTTCCTAACATACAGGGGTTGGCTTTGTGCTAATTAATCCTATTCCTTTATCGACGTGGCTGGTGTTCATATTTTGTTAAATCCACCTGTTAGACTCGTGCTTCAATTTACTTCTCTTGTTTGGACTTTCATATACACCCTAGAATACAAACAACAACTGTCATTAGGAGTCTAAAACCATTGGAACAACGTAACAATGGTTGATGAGTAGGTCAAACTATATTATAACTTAAAGACTAAACTGTTCCATAGAGCAAATAACTAAGCTTCTAACATAGTAGTTCTAAGATGACCGAGATCGTTATTCATGTGGGGAATCTAACAGTCCAGTTGATTAAATATTTGGATTTTTTAAACGAGGATTCAATTCCCCATCTTGATAATTTACGTCCCATTTCTTTGTTCCCCTCCCCCCTAAAAACAAAAGCAAAAGACCGTACAATAGATTCTTGTGATCCGGTTCTTTTTTGAATTTCGTGTATAGTTGAAGCTTAGTGCACTGAATTGCGCTTTATTCATTTGTATCTTTAATTATTGAAATGCTAAGTTTATTGCTTTAGCGTGAGATGAGGGATGCTTGCATTGACATTTTGTTGATATTTTATTGATGAATGTTTCTCCAACTGCCCGTAAGGGTTGACTAAGTTGGACGGGTTAGTGCTTTCCTACATGGGAGATCTGGGATCGATTCTCCTCGCCAACAACCTCCTCAGTCCGAGCTTATCGCATCGGACTTGCCTAGTGCAGTTTATATTTTTTATATGATTTGCTAGCTACTGCACAGTGCTCATGTTACTGTATTGGGAAAAAAACTGAATTTAAATATTGAAGATGACGTGTCATGATACGTGGACCGGTCAAATAGTCAAAGTGTGGTAATCAGTTAGAAGGCACGAGCAACAACAGATGCGGGAGAGAAGATGCTTAAAGACACGAGCTATTATTCAAATGAAACGAGACTCGTACCTGTTCGAGTCATTTAAAGCTCGAAGATCAGAAGGAATTGAAGACATGAATCTGATAGCGAAAAAGAGTCCAAATTCAGCATTAAATGCCAAATACGTTAGAGAATTTGTATTTAATATGAATGATTGAGTAACGTTTCTTTTAATGTCATTTATTGCTCGTAATTGCCTCATTAAGACAAAGGCATTACACTTTCTCTTAAAATTAACTATAAAAAGAGAAAGTCACAACATCTGTAGGGGACAGGAAAATATTACGGGAATAAACTTTGTTCTTTTTGCTTTCTGATTATATCATTCAAAATCTCTTTCTTATATTCTTTTCCGATTATCAGTAACCCGAGTTCTTCTGAATTCAAGCTTTGACCTAAAATCTAATTTTTGGTTAAACAAATTGGTTCCATTATCGGGAATCTGATAATCAAGCATATCTCAATCTAATTTTCTTGATTGCATCAATCATGTCGAACAACAATGACAACACTCAAGGAAACCCAGAAATTCAGACAATCCAACAACTTCAGGGAGATTCCCCACAAGGCTCTCCACAAGGTTTTCCACGAGGCTCCCCACGACGGTCTCATGAAGGCACTCCTGATGGATCTCACACAGATGGACAGGCTCAATTCGAAAACGTTGAAACCATGAATTAGGCTCTGCAAAAACTTATTGCCTCTCAAGTCAATAACGCTCTTCAAGCTTTTGTTAGCCAATTACCTGCTGTTCCACCCACATCTACTCCAAACAACAACACTTTGGAGAATCCTCGTTCAGGATTGGTTAATTCAGGCAGCAGTGGAACCCCTAGTGAAACACAAGAGAGAGACCCAGGTAATCCAGTTAACTCTGATTTACAAAATCTAGTACTAACCTTGTAGAAACAGCTTAAGGAGCAAAATGAACGCATAGAGCAAATACCTGGAGTACCGCCCGTGATCAAGGGAGTGGATATAGATAAATATTCCCAACAACCATGGAAGCCAAGTGCTGCTCCCCTCCCAATTCCAAAGAAGTTTAAGATGCCTGATATTCCAAAGTATGACGGTACATCAAATCCACGAGATCACGTTACTGCATTCACAACAGGTGTCAAGGGCAATGATTTGACTAAGCAAGAAATTGAGTCGGTCTTGGTCAAAAAATTCGGTGAAACACTCACTAAAGGAGCCTTAACATGGTATTCTCTTTTACCCGAAAATTCTATAAATTCGTTTGCTGAGCTTGCAGATTTATTTATCAAAGCACACTCGGGAGCTCAAAAAGTTAAAAAGTGAATGGAAGATATCTTCAAAATCAAGCAAGGAGACTCAGAGTTACTTAGAGAGTTTGTAGATAGATTTCAACGGGAAAGAATGACGTTGCCACGAGTACCTGACAATTGGGCAGCCATAGCCTTTGCTAGTAATTTGAATAAGAAGAGTTCAGAAGCCACGAGGCGACTCAAAGAAAGCCTTCGAGAATTCCCAGCAACAACGTGGAATGATGTCTACAACAGATACAGTACAAAGATGAGGATTGAAGAAGACATTATTTTACGACATAAAACTGAAGAAAAGGTAAGCTCAAGGCGTGTGGAAAATGAAAAGAGATCCGGTAAAAACAGGTACGAACCATACATGGGACCTGCGGGAAAGGATTCACGATCAAGGCAAGATAATCAAAGGTACGATCACAAACCTAGGAACAGGGAATCAAGCTCCTTATCAAGGTTCGGGAATGATCGAAACACACGCGGGTCACGAGACGATGATGGAAGTCTAAAGGCAAGGTTCGGTGGTTACAACTTCAATGTAAGCACCTCTGAACTCGTGGCTATTTTAAGGAGCATGGGAGATAAGGTATGATGGCCAAAGGAAATGCGATCAAATCCGAACAGACGAAACCCTGATCATTGGTGCGAGTTTCATAACGATCATGGGCATAAAACAGCAGATTGCAGGTTTCTACAAGGTGAAGTTGATCATTTGTTAAAACAGGGGTATCTTACTGAGTTGTTCAGTGAGAAAGGTAAACAAGCATACATGAAGAACAGACAGGAGCCTCCAAAACCACCTTCGCCCAAGAGAACTGTCAACGTTATAAGTGGAGGTGAAGAGATCAATGATGTTTCATATAAAAAGGTTTCAAAAGTGATAATTACTCACGGGAAGCGGCCTCGACATGTACTGGAAGAGGAGAATGTTATATTCAACAACGCAGACGCCGAGGGACTCATAACTCTGCATAACGACGCACTGGTAATATCTTTACTTGTACATGATACTAACGTGAAACGAGTTTGGTTGATCCAGGTAGTTCTATAACATTGTTTAATACGGGTATACGTCGAGATTCAAGCGGAGGNGAGTTGATGCTCCTGGATGTTTGTTGATCCCCCCTGATTTGACATATTCCCCATGGCGCCGGAAATTTAATAACTTGATGCAAGTTGAAGGAACAACATCCATTTCGTGGATCCATGGTCTCCCAAGAATCATGTTGTAAGCCATCTCCATATCTACCACCTGGAACTTTGTATCTTTGATGACTCCTTCAGCGAATGTGGTGAGTGTTACCTCTCCTTTTGTGACAATACTAGAATTGTCAAATCCAGATAGAGTATGCGCCTTTGGTATCATGTTATCCTCAGCTTGCATCTCACGTAATACTCTTATCAAAATAATGTTCACGAAACTACCTGGATCAATTAAAACTCGTTTCACGTTAGTGTCATATACAAGTAAAGATATTACCAGTGCGTCGTTATGTGGAGTTAATAAACCCTCGGTATCTGCATCATCGAACGTAATATTTTCTTCCTCCAAGATATTTCGATGCCGCTTCCCGTGGGTAATTGTTACTTTAGAAACCTTTTTATATGATACGCCGTTGATCTCTTCACCCCCACTTATAATGTTGATAGTTCTCTTGGGAGAAGGTGGTTTTGGAGGCTCCTGCCTGTTCTTCATGTATGCTTGTTTACCTTTCTCACTAAATAACTCAGTGAGATATCCTTGTTTTAACAAATGATCAACTCCACCCTGCAAAAACCTGCAATCTGCTGTTTTATGCCCATGATCGTTATGAAATTCGCACCAATGATCAGGGTTTCATCTGTTGGATTTGATCTCATTTCCTTGGGCCACCGTACCTTATCTCCCAGGCTTCTTAAAACAACCACGAGTTCAGAAGTGCTCACGTTGAAATTATAGCCGCCAAACCTTGCCTTTAGACCTCCATCATTGTCTCGTGGCTCACGTGAGCTTCGGTCACTCCCAAATCATGATGATGAGCCTGACTCTCTATTCCTTGATCTGTGATCGTACCTCTGATTATCCTATTTTGACCGTGAGTCTCTTCCCGCAGGTCCCATGTATGGCTCGTACCTGTTTTTACCGGACCTTTTTTTGTTTTCAGCCCGTCTTGAGCTTACCTTTTCTTCTTTTTGATGTCGTGAAAAATATCTTCTTCAATCCTCAATTTTGTGCTATAACGATTGTAAACATCATTCCATGTTGTAGCTGGGAATTCTCGAAGGCTTTCCTTGAGTCGCCTCGTAGCTTCTGAGCTTTTTTCATTCAAATTGTTCGTGAATGCTATAGCTGCCCAGTTATCTGTTACACGTGGCAATGTCATTCTTTCACGCTGAAATCTGTCCACAAATTCCCTAAGCAATTCTGAGTCCCCTTGTTTGATCTTGAAAATATCTTCTATTCTTTTTTCGACTTTTTGGGCTCCCGAGTGTGCTTTGATGAAAGAATCTGCAAGCTCAGCAAAAGAATTTATAGAATTTTCGGGTAAAAGAGAATACCATGTTAGTGCACCCTTAGTGAGTGTTTCACCAAATTTTTTGACTAATACAGATTCGATCTCCTGCTTAGTCAAATCATTGCCTTTTACGCCTGTTGTGAACGCAGTCACGTGGTCTCGCGGGTCTGTTGTTCCATCGTATTTTGGCATCTCAGGCATTTTGAATTTTTTTGGGATTGGAAGGGGAGCAGCACTTGGCTTCCAGGGTTGTTGTGAATATTTATCCATATCTACCCCTTTGATCACTGGTGGCACCCCGGGTATTTGCTCTATGCGATCATTTTGCTCCTTGAGCTATTTCTGCAGTGTTAGTACTAAATTCTGTAAATTAGAATTAACTAAACTACCTGGTTCTCCCTCCTGTGATTCGCTGGGGGTTCCACCACTACCTGAATTAACGGGTCCGGAACGAGGGTTCTTTAGAGTGTTGCTATTTGGTGTGGGTGTAGGTGGTGCAGCAGGTAATTGGCTAACAAAAGCCTGAAGAGCTTTATTGACTTGAGAAGCAATAAGTTTTTGTAAAGCCTCATCCATAGTTTCAACATTCTCGAATTGAGCTTGTCCATCTATATGAGACCCATCACGAGTGCCTTCACGAGACTGTCGTGGAGAGCCTTCTGGAGAAGTAATCAGTACGTTATTGTTCTGTGGATCTCCCTGAAGTTGCTGGGTTGTTTGATTTTCTTGGTTTTCCTGAGTTGTCATTGTTGTTCGACATGGTTGACGCAATAAGGGAAGTTAGGCTAAAATAAAATGGATTATCAGATTCCCGGCAACGGAACCAATTTGTTTAACAAAAAATAGAATTTTGACTAAAGCTATATTTTAGAAGAACACGGGTTACTGATAATCGCAATAATATATAAAAGAGAATAATTTGAATAGCCAGAATATAATTGAATAAAGCAAGTAAACCAGAGTATATTCAGATGATTTTTTTGTGTCCTTACAACTGATCATATATCTTCTTTTTATAGGTACCTTTGAGAATATACGTTTTGCTCAAATCATAATGAGGCTATTATGAGTAATTAAAGACATTGAATGCTACGTTACACAATAATTACATTAAAAATATATTCTCTAATGTATTCAGCATTTAATGCTCATTAAATGCCGTATCTGCACTCTTTTCTATTGTCAGATTCATTCCTTCTAACTCTCGGATATAAATGACTTAAATAGGTACGGGCGCCGTGTTACTTTTCTGATGTCCCGTGCCTCTTCCTCTTTCTTTGCTTGTAGCTGTTGTAACTCCTGACTCGTGGCTAATTGCGATTCTTTGACCATTTGACTAATCCACGTGTCTTGACACGTCTGTATTGGGAAAAATTATATTTATGTATATGGCGACGTGTCATGACATATAGACTGGTCAAACAGTCAAAGAAATGAGGTTGGTTAACATATACGAGCAACAACAGATACGAGTAAATTAAATGGAGGGGGTGCGAGCAGTTATACAAGTAATTCAACGCTCATACCTATTCAAGACATTTAAAACTCAAAGATAGTGAAGAATCAAAGGAATGAATCTAACGGCAAAAAGGAGCCCAGATACAGCATTTAATGAGTATTAATTATTGGAAACGTTAGAAAATATATATTTAATATATATGATTGTATAACGTAATATTTAAAGTCATTAATTGCCCATAATGGCATTATTAGGACAAAGGTAAGGCTCGTATCCCAAAAGAGCTATAAAAGGAGAGAAACAAACAAATGTAAAGACGGTGACTATTGGAATATACTTTGATTTACCAGCTTTCATACTTGGCTATTCTAAAATTTCTATCTTTATTTACTTTTCCGATTATCAGTAACCCGATTCTTCTAAATTCTAGCTTTGACTAAAATCCTATTTTTTGGTTAAACAAATTGGTTCCGTTACCGGGAATCTGATAATCAAGTATATCTCAACCTAATTTTCTTGATTGCATCAATCATGTCGAACAACAATGACAACACTCAAAGAAACCCAGAAATTTAAACAATCCAACAACTTCAGGGAGACTCTCCACGAGGCTCTCCACAAGGTTCTCCACGAGGCTCCCCACGACGGTCTCGTGAAGGCACTCCTGATGGATCTCACACAGATGGACAGGCTCAATTCGAAAATGTTGAAACCATGAATGAGGCTTTGCAAAAACTTATTGCCTCTCAAGTCAATAAAGCTCTTCAAGCTTTTGTTAGCCAATTACCTACTGTTCCACTCACATCTACTCCAAACAACAACACTTTGGAGAATCCTCGTTCAGGATTGGTTAATTCAGGCAGCGGTGGAACCCTTAGTGAAACACAAGAGAGAGACCCAGGTAATCCAGTTAACTCTGATTTACAAAATCTAGTACTAACCTTGCAGAAACAGCTTAAGGAGCAAAATGAACGCATAGAGCAAATACCTGGAGTACCGCCCGTGATCAAGGGAGTAGATATAGATAA